>NW_022196893.1:15984510-16074062 GCF_008632895.1 Mastomys coucha | reverse complement strand
TGATAAACAGCAACATGGAAGTGTAAGCTGAATAAACCCTTTCCTCCCCAACTTGCTTCTTGGTCATGGTGTTTGCGCAGGAATAGAAACCCTGACTAAGACACTCCCCATGTCTTAGTCTTAGGAGCACCTCTCCCAGCCCCTCATAAAAGCCGGATAGCTGTGGTAGGCCATGGCTCCCGAGGCAGAGTCTGGACCCATGAGCAGTCTCTGCCGTGTGCAGACACTCCTACCCACCCTCCCAGAACCCAGAACCCAGACAGTAATCAGATTTTCACTCCTTGATTCCATTACCAACCTCCTGAGGGAGATGGGTATCGCCCCAGAAGCCACTGGCATCAACTCTTCTGGAAATCACTCAGGGGACAACTGGCTTTCTTCCTGGGCAGGTGGGGCCTGACCACTAGTCTATATGTGTTCAGGCCTTAGAGATGCCATCGTCAGCTCCCGTGCACACAACACAGCAAAGCTTTCCATATCTAAGGCAAGCCCTGCCACCTGGCCCAGACCCAGGGCCCCAGGAACATTTGAGAAAAGACCTCCCACTACCTAATCTAATTATGTTCTATAGAGAATCCCCTCCAAGTCCTTGACAAGGAGAGGCCACTGGAGTGTGGGCCCCTCTGGACTCCAACATCTCCCTGTAGTGTGTGGTTATAGAATCCCATGTTATTAGAGGCCCTATTGGGTCTGGCGTGAGCTCAGAGCCTCAGTTTACCTGAGGAGCAGAGAGGCATTGGAGCCTCTTGGGCAACAGGGAAATGCCTGCCCTGAACTGAGAGGAGTTTGAAGGATCCAGAAAACCCCTGCTCTGCCTTCTTCTGTCTGAAGACGGAGACAGGGTTTCCCCAGGGTGGAGCTGGCTTGTCACCATTACACCCTGCCTTATCTGGAAGTCTGGCTAGCAAGGCCTACCATGGGAATGAGAGGGGTTAGGGTACCTGAGTGGTCACAAGGAAAGGTGGACAGGGAGAAGGGTGGCCTGGTGTGATCCTCAGCCTTACTCACCTTTATGAATATGGTCTCAAGGCTATTGTTGTAGCTGTGGAGCGAGGTGCAGCCGTCTGGCTCGCTGGCCAGATTGATGCCCGTGGCGCAGTGCAGCTCCTCCAGTTGGTTGTGACAACACTGCTCCTGGACCATCCTATGGGCAGAGCAGTGGCTGTGCCAGGACTCCTTGGTGAAGCCAAGCTCAGAATAGAGGCTCGAGGAGAGGGCTGATGTCCTCTGGAGTATTCCCCCCACATCCCAGCTCCCTCAGGGGGAGAGACGCACAGTAGGACTTAGCAGGTGTTTAGTTAGAGAGAGGAAATGCAGAGTGGTGCCCAGGGTGGAAGCCAGGAGACCCCCAACTCGGCACACAGTTGAGCCTTTTGCCAAGATTGGCTATAGAACGTTTTCGCCTATTTATAAACGAAACAACCTGCTGCAGGCTTCACCCTCCCCCTCCTTCCACCTAGCTCAATTCTCCTCAACTTCGGCTCCATTTTCCAGGCTCAGAGGGGAAGTTTCAGAGAGTCTTTTGACATAGTTTATTGAAGGGTTAGACTGGAAGACAGTAGCAACCACGATGCCTAGTCCCAGCCTCCCACCACCCACAGGATTGGCTACGAAGAGCTCCTCAGAAAACCAGAGCTGCGGTAGGACCTGAACCTGCCAGAGTCGATGCCTCAGACTCAAACACATTTTGGGACATCTCGGAGGCCAGAAAGCCAGCTCTGTAGGCAACGGAGACGGAAGGGTATCAAATATGGCTCTCATCCAGACCAAAGTAACCTAAAGGCAGAGCCAGCAAGGGCAGAAACAGGAGCCTAACCTGTGCTGTCTGCAAGAGAATAGGAGCTCCCTGCCTCCCCTTGCTATGCCCTCTGCTTATGCCTAAGGACAGAGGCCCCAGCCAGCCTTTCCTCTACCCAGAGCTCAGAAGTGAACCCGGCTTCCCATGTCTCTCCAGATCCGGGATGGACAGGTGTGTCTACACAGTGACATGAATTTCACACCTGCTTCATTGGATTTGCAGGCAAGAAGTATTTCACTAAAGGAGACTGGGCAGGCTGCCCAACGCACCTCTGCTTTAAGGTAGCCAGGGGTTCTCACGAACTGCTAAGGCTCCAGGGAACCCAGTTTGGAAAACCAAAGACTCAACCAGTCTAGGGTCACTCAATTTTGCCTGTCTCAAACCCTCTTCCTCTGAGCGCTGTCTGAACCTGGTGAGGGGTGGGGCGTTGTCCCTAATGAGGCTTTAGGGAGAGGATTCACTGGGCACCTAGAACAGGGCCCCAGGGTGCTGCGGTTGGCCCCTCATACCCAATGTCTGCTCTGAGCAACACTGAGATTCTCTCTCTCTCTAGCTGGCCTCTCCATACTCCTCTCAGGACCAGCAGTTGCTCATGTGGGTTTCTGGGTGTTTAAGGACACCTAGCCCGATTCTACCCCACCCCTACCCGCCTCAGCCTTCTCCCAACAGCTTCCCTTCTCCTCTGCCCAGCTAGACAAACTGAACCTCTAAGCCACTGCAGACACCCCCCTGCTTCCCACTTTCCTCCGTGCTGCCACTAACTTCCCTAGCCAGACCCTTCCCTCCATCCCAGGCTACTGCCCACTCTCAGGCCATCTGCATATCTCCTAGAGTCCTTCAAACAGCCTGTCTCTTAGCTTCTGCTCTCTCGTGTCAACTGCCTTTTTAAAGACAAGTCTGGCACCCAATTTATGCCTAAAACCTCCATCGGATTTGTAACCCTGCTCCCAGTTACTTCCTGAAATAGCCACACTACCAGGAGCAATGGTGAGCACCCCCACCCCGACCTCCCTCTGGCTCTGTGTCTTTCTGCCCTGCTGGTCCACTCTGTTCAGACACTCTCTGGATGCCTTTGCTGCCCCCAAGATCCTGCACAGCCTGCCCCTGAGCATCCACGCCGGCTGCTCCCTCCCTGGATGCTCTTCCCACATTCCACCTATGACTGTGGAAAGATTGGATAAATTTCTCTATGATAATCAACATAATCTATTATCATAATCTACTCTAAGGTTTTACATTCCCCAAACGCTGTGAGTACCTGGTTTAATCTAGAGAGAGAATACAAGGTATGTTTGAAGCTGCATGGACGAACTGTTTGTGTTCTTGGGGTCTGCAGGCAGGTTCCTTAAGTCACCACCCGGTCTTTCCTTTTACTTCGGGAAACAACTTGCCCAGAGTTAGACAGCTGTAGCAGACCTGACTGCACACATCTGGATGGTTTTACTTTTCAGGCTGGGGAAGGTAACAGATGCCCCAGCGAGCACCGGGCAGCCCAGGGCAATGGGCCAAGCTCTGAGCGCTGGGCTCAGAAGCACAAAGGAGCAGACAGAGGGAGGAAGGTCCTCCCCTCACCATCATGGACATCTGGCACACACTGCCCTTTCTCCCACTTGCCTCCAGACGGGCATGTCATGTCAAACAGTAGTAACAGCATGCATACCTGCACTCCTTGGATTCTGAGGTGTACGGTAGCGAGCAGTCCCTGTGCTGGTTAGCCATCTGATTTCCCTCCGTGCAGCAGGCCTCCATGGAGATGTCTGCATTCGCTGCGTAGGGAAGAGAACATGAGGATGGGTGACCCTGCTGGGTATCCTCCCCAGCCCCAGCCGTGCCATCAGGACACTTGCTCCTTGCAGCCCCAACTACAACATCAGGCCAAGTCTGGAAGGGCAGGGAGTACTCACAGAACACTCTCTTATTTTTTTTTTCTTTTAAGATTTATTTATTATTTCTTTATTACAAGTACACTGTAGTAGCTGTCTTCAGATGCACCAGAAGAGGGCATCAGATCTCATTACAGGTGGTTGTGAGCTACCATGTGGTTGCTGGGATTTGAACTCAGGACCTTCAGAAGGACAATCGATGCTCTTACCCACTGAGCCATCTCACCAGCCCCACAGAACACTCTCAATCACTTTGTAAACCAGTAATGAGCATGCCAACCGTTCTCAGCTGGAAGCGTCCACCCTACTCCTTCCACAAATGCCTGGGCCAGCTCCGAAAGCACCAAGGTTCAGTGCAGAGACCTGCGCATACAGGCCACGCCCCTGCTTTCTTGGTCCAGACACCAAAGGAGAGTTCTGCTTACAGATGAATGGTAGGGGCACCATCAACCTAGCACTCATGGAATGACCAGGGTCTGACTCCTTCAGAGGGCGGGCAGGAAGGAAAGTCTCAGACAGTGGCAAACCCTCCATCTCTGCAGCAGCTTCTGGAGCCCACATCCAGGTTTTGATCTAGTGTTTGTAACAAGCTGTAAAGGGGCTTTCACCCTCAGCACATAGTAGGGGACAGAAAGACTGGGGATTGTTCCGCTCTTAGGCATAACAGTCCTTTGTAGAAACAGAGACAAAAGAGGTGAGGGCGGTGCTGGCTTGGCACAATGCCAGGCTCAGAAGTAACAGCTGTCCTGCCCAGCAGCTAGCACAAGCCCTCCGCAAAGGATGGAGCCAGAAACTTACGCCCTCGTCCCAGCCCAGGTCTTTGGCCTCACTAGGCTGTACCCCCTTGGTTTATTGGCAGGTAGAAGATCCCCATGAAACCCCGGGGAAGGGTAATGTGTCCTAAGGTGCCACACATTTGCTCTCAGTCCAAGGGACTTTCAGGACAGGACAGAGTGCCAGAGTGTTGATTGCTATGTAGAAGGCCATCACTGTCTGTTAGGACCTTACAAACCTCAGCTTCTAGAGACACCATGGGAGCTTGAGAGATAGCTCAGAGGCTAAGAGCACTCGAGGCTCTTGTAGGGGACCCGGGTACAGTTCCTAGCATCCTTCTCAGGCAGCTCACAACCACCTCCAGCTCCTGGGAACTGGGTGCCTTCACACACTTGCACATACACGCATGCACATACATACTCATACATATAGATAAAAACCCATGGGAGGGTAGGAAAGACAGCTCAGAGGTGAAGAGCATGTACTGTTCTTTCAGAGGACCCAAGTTCAGTTCTCAACACCAACATCACACCTCTTAGGGGAATCCAATGTCCCGGCCTCTTTGTGCACATACACTCATGCGCACATACCCATGCACAGGCACACATATGTAAACATAATTTTAAATAAAAATAATAAATCTTTAAAAGAACAGACACTATGAAGACTGCGAGGATCATAAGCCAGTAAAATGCTTGCCTTACAAGCATAACGCCCTGAGTTTGAATCCATGTAAAAATGCCAGGCATGGTGACATGCCCTTGCAATCTCAGTGCTGGCAAGAGGGAGACAGGTGGATCCATAGGGGCTTGCTGGCTGGCTTGCCACCATAACTTAAGGAATTCCAGGCCAAGAAAGACCCCATCTCAAAGGTGGCAAATGACATTCTGAAGATTGTAACCCTCCTGGTTTGAGACCTGCCTCTGATAGCCACACCTCTCTGCCCATTTCCTGCTATTCGCCACGCTTCCAACCGGGTTCTAGTTACATTTGAAAGCTCCACCCCCACAGAGTAACAAGGAAGTCGCTGATTGGACTATCACACGGACGTATTTTGGGAGGAGTGGTTTATGCCCCAGGTATTTTACCTGTTGGGGGAACAAAGGAGATTGATTAAATTCAAGATGGCTGAACAGTAAAGTCTGCTGTCTAATTTTTACCCTTCCACGTGGGTAGGTATTTCTGTGGCCACTCCCTCATATCTCCTTCTATCTCTTCCTATCTATTTCTAACTCCTATTTCCAGAAGAACCCTTTCTTTAACGCTGGTGCTGGTAGCCAACAGAAGATGGTGTTCAAGGTTGTCTTCTGGATGCCACATGCATACACACACACACACACATATAAACAGACAGACAAGCATACATGCACAAATACATATACACACAAATGCATATATATATACACATACATACACACACATACACATGAGAGAGAGATAGAGAGACAGAGAGAGAGAGAGGAAGAGAGAGAGGAAGAGAGAGAGAGGGAGAGAGGAAGAGAGAGAGCGCATGCTTTCTCATTATCAGCTTTCCAACATCCTTTCAGCTTAGCAGCAGCGTTCAGCACCAGTAGCTGTGGGTGCTTCAAGCTCATTTCTTTTCTAAGGCTGACTCTGGCAGGTGGTCTCAGAATAAGGATTACTCTGGAGTGAGACTGAGGCTTAGTAAAGCACACCTCACTCTGGAGTGAGACTGGGGCTTAGTAAAGCACACCTCAAAAAGAGAAGAGGAGGAACTTCCAGAAACATTCAGTGAGGTCAGAGCCCAGGTGAGCTGAACCATTGCACATGGCCAGGAAGAGAGGGCCTTTGCTCTGAACCACCTTCCCCTAGGATTATATAGAGCTTTCCCCGTTTCCTAAGGATGCCTGGAGAACACTGAGCTGCGTTCTACGGGAAAGATGTGTCCATCCCTTTCTTACAATTTCCAGGCTCCCCTGAGTTCCAAGGATGCTCTTGGGATGGGTGATGGTTTGTCTCACAGCAGGGCCTAACAATCTGTGATGAGTCAGCTATTCAGCCCACTCCCACGTTGCTGTCCTCTCTCCATGGTCCCCCATGATTCCATTTGGTGATTACAGAGTTCACTGCGGGCTGAAGCTCAGACATCAAGCCCTCCAGAGCCACAGGCCTCACTGAAGCTCAGACATCAAACCCTCCAGAGCCACAGGCCTCACAGCGTGAGAGTGTCGGAGCGAAGGGCATATGTTGATGTCAGCCCTACTCGCTCACTCACCCACTCAGTCATTCAACAAGGTGGAAGATGAAAACCAACACCAAGGTTGCACTCTGACTGCTGCCCAAGGCTGTCTTCTGATTGCCGCAAGCATGCCAAGGCATGCACATGCCCACATTCACACACATGAATGCACATGCACACAAAGCTAAGAACAAAAAAGCAAGTATAAAAGCATTCACACAAAACCGGGTCCCGACTATTCCAAAGAGACAGCTGTGGTTTAGTCCCTAGATAAATGTGTGGTATGTCCTCATAGCTTCTCCATGTAGCCCCAACCCCCCAAACACCACACACACACACACACACACACACACACACACACACACACACACAAAACCTCACCAGATGAGATTAGACTCCTGCTCTCAGTCTGTCTCCTTAAGCTCTTCTCCAGACCCAGGCTCTCCCTCACACTGTCTGTCGCTTCTCCGCAGGCCCACGCAGACCAGTCTTAGGGGCCTGGGCTCCCATCTTAGAACCCTTCACTCTGGGCTCATCTCACTGTCCCTAAGGTTCCATTTATCTGGCACACTCTCCCAAGCAGAGACCCCGACAGTGAGTCTGTTCCTTGTCCCCTTATACTTTGGCCAAATCTGCCATGAAAGCAAAGAGTTGAAATAATGAGTTAGGGGGCTGAGGCAGGAGAGTTTCTGTAAGTCTAGATTCAAGACTGTTCTGGGATACATAGCAAACCTCTCCCCAGGAAAACAAACAAAGACAAAAACAAAACAAAACAAAAAACCCAAAAGCAAGACTTGGGGGAAGGGTACAGCTTGGGGGCCAAACAATCTCTGGTGCTAATGCTGGAACTTTCCCTGTGTGACCCTGGCATGGCCACTTCAGCCCTCTGGCCCATCCCTCACTGTTCATTAGAGCTCATTTTAACCTCTGCAGTCTCTGAGAGGGTGGAGCAGGTGGAAGAAGTTCTAAACAGTGGTCCTGTAACTTGTTAGAGGATGGAACGGACACCTGCTGTCACCTGTGGGAGGGGAGGCTCTGCCAGTCCTGCGGGTCGCATTCCACTGGCACAGCTACACTCTAAGTGGGTGGGTAGGGACTGAGTCCTGAGCTGCACCAGGGTGTCTAATGTGTTTTAAAAGGAGGCAGGGACCTTGGACACCATGAACCTTGTGCGCTCAGCAGGACAATCAGATGTTAAAACTTCCAGGCAGTGTGGAAACTTGGAATGTCCCTGGAATGTGGCTCCACTCTTCTTGAGCAGAGTGTCCCAGGCCCACCTGCAGAGCAGAGCTGTCTGAAAGCTGTCAGGGGTTCTCCCGGAAGCTGCAAGGGGTCAGCTCACCCTCCTTGGGCTTGAGATATCTCATGTGTCAGTGGACAGTGCCTGCTTGCTCCCTTAAGAGACCAGGAAGAGGACAGGCGGGGACCACAGCCAGGCTGGACAATGGCCAGAGGCCTAGGGAGTGTCCCTGAAGCAAAAAACAAGACAGGGTGGAAGGCCCTTACAAACAAGGTCGCACTCAGTCCCCAGATCCCATCCCCGCAGGCTCTCAGCTCCACATTGATCTCAGCCCAGGACATAGTATCAGTGGAATTAACGGCAGAACTGAGAAGCTGTAACCACTTCCGACCCTGTTTGGCCTGCCAGGAATGCATTACTTCTAACCTTTCTCTCTCAGGAAGGAATACCCAGACCCAGCAGAACATTTGAGCACAACGTGAGGGTTTGGAAATCTTATTCTAAGTGATAATTACTTGCTCCCACTATGGCCTAGGAAGGAGTGTAGCCAGGCTGGGGACAGCAACATTTTCTGAGTCCTGCTAGGTGCACAGAGCAGACCAATGCCCGAGCAGCACTCTATAGGCCCAGCACTGTAGACAAATAGCAAGGCCTCAGGGATTGCGGAGCAGGGCCTGTGTCAACAGCTGGAGCTGCACGCGATGGCCCAAGCTCACGGGCTCCTTGATCAAGGTGGAGTTGTCTGTCTAAGGATGTGCTGGGAGCTCCAGCCCAAGAGGAGAGGAGGCCATGAGGACCCAGTCTAGAAGGGTTTGTGGCAGCTAGGGATGCTCATGAGGGCAGTGGAGGAAGCAGGCATAGGCACACCTGCATCTGGGGCCACCACCCTGTAGTTATCGGAAGTCCACCGGGGTTTTTCCTATTTCTGTCCCCCACTAACAGTTCCCCGACTGTTGCCATAGTCACCAGTCTCTTTCTGATACCCCAAGTGCTTAGCCACCAAAGGATCATAGCAAGGAAGAACTTCAGACATCAAACCCCGAGTTAGGAACTGAAGCTGAATTGAGTCAAGTCACCTCACCGCTAACAAGAACAATGCTAATGTGTCTCCCATCCCCACCAAGGCTATGCTTCACCAACCTAAAGCAGCACATGGCCAGCTCTGCCCAGGACTTGGCAGACAACGAGGCCCTACCCGCTCCTGTTCTCTGGCACTGGACCTACGCCATGGACAGAGATGCATTTCCCTCCCCTCACTGTCCACACAGCACTTCTATTGGCCAGCATCCCCACCTAGGCTCAAGAAGCATTAGTTCCAAAGAACGAGGAACTGCTGGGCTTGACCACCCCTAAACTACAGAGGCTGTTGGGGGCAGGGTGCTCCACCTGGTTCATCTCAGGGGGTGGAGGGAAGGTCCCCAGGCAGGAGCTGAGCACAGCAAAGGGCAAAACTTGCTAGAAGTTCAACAAGAGCTAGAGAGTCTAGAACTGCCGCTTTTGATCCCTGGAAATGGATCTTACTTTCCACCGGGCTCAGAGCATCAGCCACCTCAGGGCACCAGCCACCTCAGGGCACCAGCCACCTCAGGGCACCAGCCACTTCAGGGCACCAGCCACCTCAGGGCACCAGCCACCTCTTACCCCTTAAGGAAGACAAGGCTGTGGAGGAGGGGCGGGGGTTGGAGAAATGAGGGCACATCCCTGGTACCACAGCCCAGGATGGGCAAAGGCACCCTCAAGAGAAGGCTGGCCTTTAAAAGATGTGTACGTCCCATGCAAGACTGGTTCTGTAGGGCAGAGCCAGGCTGACTGAAGCACACAAACTCACCTGTCAGGGACACACACACACACACACACACACACATACTTTCTCTCATTCTAGTTAGAAAGGTACATTACTGTGTTCACATATTTTTTTTTTTAGATAAACAAGCTATACTCCCCTTATGAAAATCAAATATATTAAGAGCGCTCAAGACAAGGGAACATAGAAGGTCTCTAAAAGTCAGATGATTCAGTGTAAAGGTGACTGCCGCCAAACCTGAAGACCGGAGTTCGATCCCTGAGATTCGCATAGTAGGAAAACCCACTCCTGCAAGTTGTTCCCTGGCCTCCACATGTGCACATACACAGGCTGCCCCTTCCCCCACATTTTAAAAAATGTAAATAAAGAATTATAGACAGTGAACAAGTGCTTGCCAGGGGCTGGGGCCGGGTGAGGATTTAAGATTTAATAGGTATGAAATTTCTGTCTGGAAAGATGAGAACGTTCTAGAGATGAGCGGTAGTAACGTTTTCACAGCAGTGAGTTCTCTTATGGGATCTGGAGGGTACACACCTGATTGTTAAGAGGGTGGCTTAGTGTGATATACATTTCACCACAATGAAAACATTCATTACAACAACAACCACCACCACCTAGGGGCTAGAACAATGGCTGAGCAGTTAAGAGCTGTTACCGATTATACTGCTTTCAAGGAGCACCTAGGTTTGGTTCCCAGCACCCACAGAGCAGCTCACACCTGTCTGTAACTCTAGCTCAAAGGGATCTGATGTGTTATGGTTTGTATATGCTTGCCCTAGGAAGTGGCTCTATTAAGAGATGTGGCCTTGTTGAAGTAGGTGTGACACTGTAGGTGTGGGCTTAAGACCCATACCCTAGCTGCCTGGAAGTCAGTCTTCCTTCCATTAGCCATCTTCAGATGAAGACATAGAACTCTCAACTTCTCCTGCACTATGCCTGCCTGGATGCTGTCATGCTCCTGACTCGATGATAATGGGCTGAACCTCTGAACCTGTAAGCCAGCCCCAATCAAATGTTGTCCTTATAAGAGTTGCCTTGGTCATGGTGTCTGTTCACAGCAGTAAAACCCTAACTAAGACAGGATGCCTCCTCTGACCTTTTTGGGCACCTCATTCATGCGATACACATACATAATAAAAACAGGCAAAAGAGTCACATACCTCAATATAAACAAATCTTTTAAAAATGTAGTGTTTTCACCAGGCATGGTGGTGGCACACACTTTTAATCCTAGTACTAAGGAAGTAGAGAGGCAGGTGGATCTCTGTGAGCTCCAAGCCAGCCAGGGTTACATAGTGAGAATGGTTTTTTTGTTCTTTGTTTTTTTGTTTTTTAAAATAGTGTTTAGGCATTCGATAGTAGTCCATTCCTATAAACCGCAGCGTAGGAAGATTAGGTAACCGATGTGGAGCTCGGACTCCAGAGTGTGGTCCTGCCTGCCCCAAAATAAAATAAAACACAAGCATTTTTGTGAGTCTTTCCACCTTCTCTGTCACTAGGAAAGGAACTGAACATTTTGCCCAAAACTCGGTCTTTTTGCAGCCAGTGCTGGTCTGATCACCGTGAAGGGATTAATTTGGTCAACTGCACTTCAGAATGTCATTCAAGAGCCGCTGAATAGACAATGAGATGGTTTGCATGCTGAGCTGTGAGATTCCAAATGGGAACAGTTAAACTGTGCGGTAACGAATAAAAATAATTCAAATAATTTTTTTAAAAAAAAAAAACTTCCCTGGGAAGAGTCTTCCCCCAAGTGTCTCTGAGGTAGCCATGGGGAGGTGTTAGATCCAAAGCAGGGCCCCAAAATGACGGTGCTGGTAACAGGTCGGAAACGGACTCTGACTGGGTAAACAGGAGAACCATTACTGGGTAAACAGGAGCCCACACTCAGGAATCTTGTAAAGCAGTTTTCTCTTTGCCAGAAAAAACAAAACAGAAAACAAAAAACAAAAAAAAAACCACTACCTCCTTTATCAGCCCCAAAGGCCAGCTACATCTGGGCAAGGGCATCTAGTTCCTGGTTAATCTGAACAGCCTGAATCGACTCAAAGGCCACCACCTTGCTGACTATCATAAAATCCATTTGCTCTCTCCCACCAAGTTGCCGCTCTCTCTATCCCTGTGAGACAGCCGGGACCTTGATTTCCCAAATAAACTTCTCTTTCTAGCTGCAGAGTGGTTCAGATGGGTGGCTTCACAGCACCCTTGCTTGGAGCAGGGCAGTGAGGAGGGGCCTGACCGCCAGCCACACCTGCTCACCTATGACCTCTTCCTCAAGCAGGTGCAGCTCCCACAGATTCATCTGGGGATGAGGAATGATATAAGTCACCTTGAGCACTGGCATCCTGAGTCCTACTGTCCCAACACCAAATCTTCGGACTCCCTGAAGCCCACAGAGGTACACACCCTTCCTTCACCCCACGGCTCATCCACATCGCACCCAGAGCAACTTCTCAGTGTCTACCAATGAGTTACAGAGCAAAGTCCCCACCCAGTCGACATTTCACAGGTGCCGAGAGTTCCATACCACAGCATCTGGCCCATGGCAGATCACTCACAGGCCCAGTCACCCTTTCTGGTGATACCTCCAGAAAGGTGAAGGACGAGCATTCCAACCTGCGCACAAACCCCCAGCACTGAGAAGAGTGACTCGGAGCCCATCACAATGTCAGCACTGGTGCCTACGGCATGCAGAGACCTCAACTCAAACCAAACCTGGGATGATCATGGCTTTGACGCAATGCAGAAAAGAATTTCAAGACTGGGCAGAGTTGAGTTTTTTTGTTTGTTTTAATTTAAAGATTCATTTATTTATTATATGTAAGTACACTGTAGCAGTCTTCAGTCACACCAGAAGAGGGCGTCAGATCTCATTACGGGTGGTTGTAAGCCACCATGTGGTTGCTGGGATTTGAACTCAGGACCTTCGGAAAAGCAGTCAATGCTCCTTAACCTCTGAGCCACCTTTCCTGCCCCAGAATTGAGGTTTAATAAGAGTACTTAAAACACAAAAAAACGAACAAACAAACAGAAAACGAGCTTAAGTAGGAGGATTAAGAGGAGAGGTACTCAGATAAAAAGATAAGACACACCCAAGCCCAAGTTTGGGCTTCTCTAAGGAGAGTCTAGGAACAGAAAACATACTCTAGTGTGGGTGTGGGCTCCCTGAGGGAGAGTATTGTGGGTGTGGGCTCCCTGAGGGAGAGCATTGATTTCTGAAAGTCCGATATATCACTTTTTTTTAGGTTTTGAAGTTACTCTCTTCAAAGGCTAACTATGAAACCTAAATGATTACCCGCAGGCTATCTGACAGATCACAACTGTTATTTATATAAAGTAGAAGAGTCTGCCCCTGGGGATGTGGGCGGGTCAGAGAGCTACCCCTTACTTACTGTGGTGAAGAGCCCCAAGCCCAACCTGGGGCCTTACCCAACACATACTGCCCAGAGGCCTTAAGCCTGGTTCACTCATTCGAATATAAAGCAGTGGTTCTCAACCTTCCTAATGCTGGGACCCTTTAATACAGTTCCTCAAGTTGTGGTGACCCTCAAACATAAAATTACTAAGTGGCTACTCCCAAAGGGGTTGCAACCTAGTCCTGCTTGCTTGTCTATAGAAACACCACCTAACTAGTTTTAACTTCTAACTCCATCATCTGACTGTGTGACAAGATCCCCAAACAATTAACAGCATAAATCAAGAATAAACTCTCTTACCCAATATGGCTGACTTTCAGTCAGACAATCACAGGCAAGCAACCTGCCTAATGCTGCAACCCTTCAATAGTTCCACAGGCTGTGGTGTCTCCTGACCATAAAATTACTAAGTTGCTACTTCATAATTGTAATTCGCTACTGTAAATATCTGATATGCATCCTCTGCCAGGGAGGGGCTGTGGCGCAAGCCTTTAGTCCCAGCCCTGGGGAGGCAGGGGCAGGCAGATCTCCGTGAGTTTGAAGCCAGCCTGGTCTACAGAGATAATGAGAGAGTTCTGGGATAGCCAGGGCTACACAAAAAAGCCCTGTCTCAAACAAACAAATAAGCAAAAAGAGCGATCTCCCATGGGGCTGGAGAAGTGGCTCAGGCACTGAGCATTTGATGCTCTTGTAGAGGCCCAGGGTTTGATTGTAAGCACCCAGGTGACATACAACAGTCTGTAACCATCCAGGAGATGGGGGCCAGCTAGAGCAGCATATACAGATGTCACCAAACAGAAGGTAATGCTGCTCAGCCTCAAACTAGCTGCCATATCTCTCCAACCTCAGGGGATCTCAGTTCCACGAGATGTGCAGGAACAGGGGGAGGTGAAGGAGGTAGTCCTGTGGACCAGACTACAGGATAAAACAGAATCCGCAAAATCCAACAAACAGGGTAGTTATTCTATAGGAACTGCATATTCTCCAGCTCCTACCCACCACCTGGCCCAGATCCCTCTTCTAGAAAATGCCACTGATCCACAGAACTACTGTGGCAGTCAGGCAGAGGGCATGAGGGTAACTTTCTTCTAGGTGAGTTCACACTTCCAAGGGGCTGGGAGATGGCTTAGCCAGTCACTTGCTTTCCATGCAAGTGGACAGACCTGAGCTGGAGCCCTAGAACCCATAAGAGGCTGAACTCAGTGCCCATGGATTTATAATCCCGTTACTGGGGAGGCGGAGGCAGAAGGATTACTGGGACTTGCTAGCCAGTCTAGCCTAGCAATGGTGAACCTCAGGTCCCAGTGAAAGGTCTCATCTTAAAAGCAAAGCAGGGCTGGAGAGATGAACCAGCAGTGAAGAGCACTCACTGCTCTGGCAGGGGACCTGAGCTTGGTTCCCAGAGCCCAGGGAACTCCATTTCCAGGGGTCCCATACCTTCTTTTGGCCCCCGAGGGCATATATACAAGACACACACACACACACACACAAATAAAAGTTAAATTACATTAAAAAGCAAGGCATACAGCTCTTAAGGAAAACACTGGAGGTTAACCTCTGGCCTCCACACACATGGACATCACCATCCACCCACAACTAAGTAAAAGCCATAAAGCTGTCAGGTGTCAAGAGCACCACTACATGCGTTCCAGCACACAGCCGTTCATGGCTTAGAGAGATACAGCAGACCCCACCCTGATGGGTAACATCAAGGTCACTAGGTCCCCCCATGACAGTACAGACTCTGGGCATGGGGTTACAGGTATCACTCTTCAGGTCGAGGCTTCCAGAGTGTCAGCCTGGTGGCCATGAATGTTATAGAGGCCTTGCCTGATTATGTTTCCCAGCGGCCTGAGGGGCCACCAAGATCTAATCAACATTCAAGGCTTCTCAGTGTGTCATTGTGGAAAGATGAAAGTCCAGCTGCACCCCAGCATGGAGGGTTTTCCCACTGGAGCCGGCCTGGGTCTCAGTTTCCCCAGCTGTAGGGCTTGCCCCTCCCCACCGCTGCCTGCCCATGTGTGGGCCTTAGGCTGCAAGATTCATAGGGAAAGCAAAGGCGCTTCCCAGAGAGCCATCCTTCCAAAACTCAGGACAGTAAATGTCCTCTAGTTCTACAGTGTAGGTGGGGCTTGAGGAAGGACCAGTCGAGAGGCTAGTCTCCTCCATTGAGCCCCTGGGGTTCTCAACAAGCTCAGACCCTCAGAGAGTGCTGGTGCGCTGGCGTTTCATAAGGGGTGGAACCCAGGGCCTGCTCCCTTAAGCCTCCGTAGCTCCCACCTTGCAAGGAAGGATCCAGCCCACGGCCTCAGCCACTGCCTTCTCTAAAACTACAACAGAATGAGGGGACCCTACAGGGACTTGGGACTAGGATTAAAGAAGCCAAAACTGCAGACCCTGACAAGACAGCCAACTGAACAGAATAGGCATGCCTCAGCACAAGGGTCTGAGGTATGGAGAAGTGGCCAAGAGGCAGTGGAAGGCAAGGAGCACGGGCAGCACACAGCTAGAAAGGTGAATTATCTTCCCCGACGCTCCCTGGAGCAGGTCCAGCTCAGGCAGCTATCCTGTGTGCCACGTCTAGCACACACTGCGCCATCCTCACCGCTGACCCCTCCGGTAGCATCCTGCCTTGCCTTGCCCTGCCCTGCCCTGCCCTGAGGGTCTCTTAAGCATCCAGGAACCATCTCCTCCCTGGTTTCCTTCACCTCTCCAGCCACCTGTCATGTGTCCTCGCACCTGGCTGTAAGAAGTTGCAGCTGGGTGGTCCTGGGCCAATGCGCTCCTGCCAAAAGCCCTTCCTTCAGGGACTCCTAACCACCCTCAACTCGCTCAAACACGCAGGCTCACAGAAGAATTGTTTCCTGTCTCAAACAGCCTCTTTGTTCTCTTACATTCCCAGCGCTTAGCACAAATGATTATACTTGAACTTAACACCTGGAGGGCGGGGTCAGGCTGTGTTTCACTCTGTACTTTGTCCCAATGCTTTGCAATGACAGCCACCACTGGGTAGCACCGAACAAGTAAATGATCTCATGAGACCCTAGCAACTCTATATGGGCCCTAAAGAGATTCAGGCAGAAAGAGCAAAGGTGGACTGGGCCTCAACCCAGCTCAGCTTCTAAAGCTCCCAGGTTCACTATAAAAGCCCCGGGGGGCTGGGGGGAGCTGCATCCCTCACTGGCGCTGGGACTAAGAAAACCAAGGGTTAACTGGCAAGAGACGAGGCCACTGAGCATCCTTGTTAGAACTGAAATGCTCAGCCTGGGATCCTTGGTCTCTGTGAGCCTCACTGTCCCCCTGTATGTTGGGGACAACGACAGAGTCCTCTGGGAGGAGGCATTTGGCATGCAACAAGGTCCTGTAAGTGAAGCAGGGTCCAGGACTAGTGTCGCAAACCCATGCTGTCAAGGGATAATAGTGCCCCACAGCCACTCTCAGCAAGACTACAGGCAGTACTGGTTCTTAGTGATGGATCCTCCCAAGAGAATTTTCAAGCCAAAAGGCAAGGCAGGACTTCACACATGAAGCAAAACTCAGTCTATCTAAACCCCAGTAGGTGAGAGGACCGAAAAGCAAAAAAGAGACCCCGGAAAAATGCTGGGCCACAGACCTCACAAGGGTGTCAGCTCTTAGATGGGAATCGCGAGAGTTAGCCTAACAGCCCAGAACAGCATTAACCGAGTGAAGCTGACTGACATGGAGAAAAAAGAGGCTTGGCTCACCCATCCTGAGCCACTTTCAGAACCGAGTCTAGCTGCCTCCTACGCTCTTTGGGGGTAAGATTCCCCCTCCCCTGTATACACCCCCTGGAAACATACACGCACCAGCTCCATCGCCGACCCAGCCTTACTTAGGGACCAGCCTGGGGCAGAAGGAGGAGAGGCCTGTTCAGCTTGGGAATCAGCGCTCTTGCTCACCCTGAGTGGGGCAGATGCCTTACCCAGATTTTGAAAAAGTTCCTCTCCTCCCACCCTATTTTATTACACAGCCATAGCTGAGATCATTTCAAAGAAATTGGACCCACACAGGCTATGTCAAAGCAGCTATTCATCACATTGCTACGATGTGATATTTCACAAAGGGAGAGTCTTTTGTTGGATAGAATGCACTGGGGACTGGAAAGATGACTTGGAAGATAAAAGCATTGGGTGCTCTTGTCCAAGATGTGGGTTCAGTTCCCAGAATCCATATGGCAGCTCATAGCTGTCTGGAACTCCAGTATAGTGGATCTGATGCCCTCTTCTGGTCTTCCCAGGTACTGCATACACATGGTGCACATACAGTCAGGCAAAAACTTTTTTTCTTTTTTCCTTTTTCTTTCTTTTTTCTTTTTTTTTTTTTTTTGCAAAAACTCTTATACATATCAAATTTAAAAGTAAACAAATTTTAAAAAAAGTGCACTGGCAGACTCTCATGTTACCCAAAGTGTTATCTGCAAAACTACCTGTCCATCATGCCTTTTGCTTAGGTAACTAGACCTTCAGGGAGTTACAAGCAGAGGGCTCCCCCAGGCGCAAGGGTAGGGTAGAGCCCCTATACATTCCTGGGTATCTCATTGTGGTGGTTTGAATGCGAATGGCCCTCATAGACTCCTGTATTTGAATATGTGGTCCCCAGTTGGTGGAATGGTTTGGAAAGGATTAGGAGGTGTGTCACTGGAGGTGGGCTTTGAAGTTTTAAAAGTCCGCACACACCATTCCCAGTTAGCTACCTCGCTCCCACTCTCTCCCTCCCGCTCCCTCGCACCCACTCCCTCGCACCCACTCTCTCCCCTCCTTGCCCCACTCAGCTTGTGGATTAAATGCAAGCTCTCAGCTACATCTCCAGCACCATGCCTGCCTGCGGCCATACTCCACACCATGACCATGGACTCTAACTCTCTGAAACCTTGATCCCCAAATTAAATGCTTTCTTTTAGAATTTGCCTTGGCTATAGTGTTTTTTCACGGCAATTGAAAAATGACTAAGATGCTCAAGTTTGCTTTTGCCAGCAGGACTTTGCTCAGGCTCTTTCTCCTGCCAGGAATGCATACTTTCCTCCCAGCAGCAAACGCTGAGGTAAATTCTCTTATGCAGATCATGGGTGCACATTGCCTCCTCCAGAAAGTCTCCCCTGACTCAGCCATTAGGGCTTGGCTCATTTATCTGGATCTCCTGGAAGCTACGAGCCACATGAAGGGAAAGGGCTGAATTTGTCTCATCCCTTGCCACATCCGGGAAACCTCAGCGTCTGGCGTGGTGCTGTCCCTGGGCGGCTATTTAGCGAGTGCTTCTGCTGACCTTCACCACCAGGGCTGTGAGGGCTGCAGTCTGGGGCTCCTTCAGGAAGAGTTTGAAGTTCCAAAGCAGGAACTGAGAAGGGCCCAAGATGGCTCTCCTGCTGCTTAGCTCTCTTCCTTAACCTTTGAGGCAAGCTAACGAGTGGGAATCTGTTATCGTGTTTTATAAACGGGAAATCGCCCAGCCATTCCACCGGATTTTTCTGTAGATAGGAAAACGGGTTTCCAAAGCAATAGGTACCCTGGTAATCTGATGAGTGAGCTGGGGAGCTGGCTTCCAGGACTTCTGCCCTTCACAGTGAGACTCCAGGGTGGGGAGAGGGGCTGGGCACAGACACACCAACTCCAAAACTGCAACTCAGAGCTAGTAACTTTAAGCCCTGGAGGTCTCAGTGCTGCCCCCAGGGTTCTCCCAACCCCCAGCCCCATCTTCCTGCCTCCAGTCTCCACCTCCTGACTGGGAAACTTCCAGGAGCTCAGCTCACAGCCACATGTTTCTGCCAAGGGCTCAGGGCCTTTGTTCTCCCTCCCAACAGGACTTTCTTTTAATCAGTCGGAAACTGCAAGCTGGAGCCAGAGGCCAAGAAAGCCTTGGAGAAAACACAACTGTTTCTCCCAACACCTCCTCCCTCCCCACACCCTCAGCTGGTCCTGAGGCAGCCAAGTCCAACAGGACAGATAGTCACAGGACAATCACAGGCCGACTCTGTTCCTTAGCAAGAAAAGTCAGGGCTCTTCTGCATATAGGTGGCCACATAGTCCATCGGTGGCCAAATGAATGGCAGCTGATTAGCAACAGGGTACTCTGCTGGCTTCCCTAAGGTCCTTTTTAGATGTCAGCTCTCTTGCCCACCCCACAGCTCTCTGGGGCCTGAGATCAGGGTCTCCTGGCCTTACAGGGCTACAAGCTGCAGAATGAAGCCAAGCAGCTTCAAACCCTTTTCTAAGACCACAACAAACTGAACTAATCAAACTCAAGGCAGCTCCCCCTACGAGACACAAAATGGGTCCCGGGATGTTCTATGCTGGCTGGCTTCAGGTCAAAGCTTTTCTATGAAGAATGATGCTTACAGGCCTGAGTGACTCCAGGTTAGCAAGTTTGAGTGCTCACACTCTGAGTACCACCTCTCCTGTCTCTCCACCTGTCTCCTCTCTGCAGCAATATAGGGGTCTCAGAGGTCCCTGCCATTTGCAACGGTGTGGCTCCTCCCTTACTAAAAGTCCTCTCTGATTTTCACTCTCCCTGGCAGGAGACTCAAATGCCTTCTTTGGCCCACAGACCCACCTTCCATCTGTGTCCAAGCACGGTCTGCTCCAAGAAACCTCCTGGAACTCTGAGGGGCTGCAAAGCTCTTGGCACGAACAGAGGCCCAGGAGCCTACCCACCCTGTCTCCTACACTAAGAAGTGACCCAAGATGTGCCAAGGCTGCAGCCAGTGCCCAGAACAGCGAGAACTCCTCCAGGATTCAGAACTAGCCAGTCCCTTCTCCCTCCCCTCCGCCTCTCTCCAGACTCCACCCAGTCGTTAGTTATCTACAACCCGTGACCTTTTGACCAGAGGGTCAAAGAATTGAAAAAGAAACTAAGCTAACTCAGGGATAAAGAATCAGAGATCAGGAGGGTGGTGTGGATCTGCCCCTACCTCTCGCAGAAACAAAGACTCCAGGAGGGCCAGGCATGTCTCCGAGAACCCCTGAATCAGAGGTTAAAGGTCATAGATTTACAACCCCACAGCTTCTCTGATAGACAGGTGTAGTGCCTGCCGTTAGGCCTTGGAGCTTTTGAACTGAGAAAAGCACAGCTTAGACGGACCCTATTCCATTCTAAATTTCCTGTACTTGGGAAGAGGTTCTGGGCCACCAATCCGCTAGAAGGTACTCCGGTGGCCCAGCAAGGAAGAGATGACCAACGTCCTAGCCTCTGGGACGTTCCTCTATTTTCTCTTTTCTTTCTGCCCCCATCTCTGAACAACTTACTGCTCCTGTCTTCATGTCTCAGTTTGTTCAGGAGCAAAATGGGTACAGCAGTTGCTCCCGCCCCCACCCCCTGCACCCGAGGTAGGGGCTGGAGGCGGTTTAAAAGATGCACTAAAGTTACTTCCAGTACCGAGTTCTTCCCACCCCCACGGCCCAGCAGGCGGTCTTCAAGCTGCCTTCACCAGCAGAGGAAGTGGCGGCTTGAACCGCTGGAGGATCTGTTTGGAAGGTAAAAGAATTTAAAGCAAGTCCCCCTAGCGAGGAGGGCATTGGAGCCGAGCCAGAAATCTGGTTGGGAAGGGGAGGTCGTGGGCCTGGATTCCACGCAGCTCTGGGGACCGTGCGATGACCCCCCTGCGTGCAGCGCGCGCTCCGGAGCATCGGGAGCTGCCAACTTCCAAGGGAGCGCGGGGCCCGGGTGGGGACCTAGTGCGGGGCCGTGGGCCCGGGGCGCCCCTACCTCGGGCCGCCAGCAGCGAGAGGCTGCCGAGCAGCAGCAGCGGCAGCGGGACGAGGCGCGACGGCGCGGGGCGCTCCATGGGGCTGGCGGGCTCGGGCGGCGGACAAAGGCACGGCGGGCAGCGGCTACACGCTCTAGCCGGGCCTGGGCAGCCAACGCGAGTCTCCTGCGCGCCGCGTTCAATTATCCCGCCCGGAGGAGGCGCGGCGGGGGCGGGGCCCACGGGGACCCTCCCTCCCGCACCGCGCAGCTGGAGCGCGCCGCCACCAGGACTCTCCTGCCCGGATGCTGGCAGAGAGCAAAGCTGTGAGATGTGCCACCCACCTACAGGCGGAAGGTCACATGAAAAGTGTCTGACATGACACGTCAGGACAGCGGACAGCCCTAGGCTAGACCAGCGGAAGCCTGTTTGTGTAGAATGTGTGGCAGCCGCCAGTTTAGAGGACTCTCCGATTTATTAAAAAAAAAAAAAAAAAAAAAAAAAAAAGCTAGGAAGATGGTTCGGAGGCTCAGTGGATAAGACACTTGCTGTGAAGACACGAGGACCCGAGTTCAAATTTCCAGCACTTATGTAAAATAAATGAAATCAATGCAAAAAAAATTAAGACTTTCAGCTGGATGTGATGACACACCCTTAACCCCAGCACTCCAAAGGCAGAGGCAGGAAAATCTCCTGAGTCAGTTCTACAGATGGAGTTCTAGGATAGCCAGGGCTACACAGACAAACGCTGTCTGGAAA
Organism: Mastomys coucha; assembly: GCF_008632895.1. Taxonomy (NCBI): domain Eukaryota; kingdom Metazoa; phylum Chordata; class Mammalia; order Rodentia; family Muridae; genus Mastomys; species Mastomys coucha. The sequence goes on along the minus strand of NW_022196893.1, from coordinate 16,052,489 downwards.
AACCAACATCGAGATTAAAATAAAAACAAAGACTGTTCAGGTACATTTGGAGGACCATAGGACACCATTTAGCTGTGGGACCAGCAATTCAAAGACAGGGATTAGGCTCCACTCATAAATGTGCCGATCTGGAAACAGACTGGAGCTAGATAAACTATCCACAACGTCCAGTGGGAGCCACCCAACATCGTCCACAGCGAATAAATACTCAGGGGAGTAGTCACACAATAGGACCTTAAACTCTGAGGGTGCAGAGTGAGACCAAGCACAGATGAACTTTGACTCCGTAGAGCTTCTTGCAGAAAGGACGGAGTGGGTAAGAAGTTAGGAGACTGGGCTCCTGGGCAGAGTAGCCTGTAGAGGCAGCAACTGAGGAGTGGTTCCCTTAAGGTAGTCAGTGTATGGAAACTTATCAGGCTGTTCATTTACAAAATATGCCCTTCTGTTTTATTCCGAGAAGAGGGCGTCATGCTCTGTGGCCCAGGCTAGCCTTGACCTCCTAGAGTCCAGTGACCCTCCTTCCTCAGCCTCCTGAGTCGCTCTGTCTACAGGCATCGAGCACCACTGGGTTCAGCTGTCTTTGAATGAAACCTCATTTCAAAAGATGCCCAATGCCAGAGGTCTGTAAAGAGACCAAGGAGGCTGGAGGAAGGGGCTGTTGGCTCAGTTCATGTCCCTTGAGTTCAGTTCAGGAGGTCACTGCAATCCAGTTTGTAGAATGCTTGTTGACCATGTGCAAAGCCCTGGGTTGGATCCCCGACAGTACATAAAGCAGGTATTTTGGCAAAACCTGTAATTCCAGCAGTCAGGAGGTGTGAGCCCGAGGATCAGAAGTTTACGGCCGTCCCCCCAGCTACACAGTGAGTAGAAGAATGAGTAGGTCGGGGCTGGAGAGATGGCTCAGCGGTTAAGAGCACTGGCTGCTTGCTCTTCCAGAGGTCCTGAGTTCAATTCCTAGCAACTACGTGGTAATGGGATCTGATGCCCTCTTCTGGTGTGTCTGAAGACAGCTACAGTGTACTCATATAAATGAAATAAATAAATCTTAAAAAAAAAAAAAAAGAATGAGTAGGTTGTGTGAGGAAAGAAAAGGAGAGAGGGAAAGAGGGAAGGGAGAAGGGAGGGCGGGCAGAGGAAATAGCCTCTGCAAAGGCTCACCGGCTTTGGCGCCAGAGAGGACGGTGGGGGTTTTGCCTGGACGTGGTTCTGGAGGCCGGAGCATGGTCTCTGAGTGGTGAACAGATTGGAGACTTGTTAGTAGTTCATTTTGGATTTGATGATTGATGCAGAGTTTGGAGAACTAAGAATGGGGCTGAGGGGAGTCAAGTCAGGACCCCCAAGGTCTGTGCTCAGCCAGGCTCTGCCAGTTATCCCATCCTCATCTCCCCCACTTTTGAGGTACTTGCCCCAAGCCTATCCCCACGGCTTTTCCCCATCTTCTTGTCACAGGCCTAGTAGCTTGGAAAAGCAGACATCAGATGTCAGGGAAACAGGGACCATCCTGAGACCCCCAGCATGGGCTAGAGGTGGAGACCAAGAATGAAGGGAATGGATAACTCTGAGACTACAGCCCCCAGGTCCACTTCCAGCACTGTGACGCTCCTGTGAGTCACTCACCCACTAGTCTTCTTGTACTCATGTTAAATGTGATAGGACTTTGATCAGTTGAGAAGTAAAGGATACAAAATGATGCAGAAGAGTCTGCGATTACCAAGCATCCTTTGGCTCCCTCCCCGCCAGCCATGTGACAGGATAGGAGCCACAGACCCTCACAGCACAGGAACACTCTTGCCAGTCCCAACCTCCTCTCTCCATGGTCTCTCTCCAGCCTGGCCCCAGACTCAGTATCCCTATTTGCAAAATGATCTGGATCAGCAGGGAGACTTCAGGTCCCGAATCCTAGGTGGCTTTGGGTTCCTGGGCACATTCTAGGTTAGACCCCAGCTCTCAGAAGTCCCTGGAAAGACTGAAGGCCAGATGCCGAGAGGGGCTACCTACCCGGAGCCCCAGGCATTCTCACACAGTCTGCACAAAACGCTACCCTGTTATCCGTCAGTACCTCAGGGTTGGTCCACAGCAAGCAGCCTGGGGGATGGTGTACACGTGTGATCCCAGCACTTTGTAGGCAGAGGACCGGTGAGTGTAAGGCCAGCCTGAGCGACATAGTGAGGCCCTACCTCAAAAAAAAAAATTGGGGGGTGGGAGGGAGGAGAGCAAGAGGCAAGTGGAATATGAAGAGGAGGGAAGAAGAAAGAGGAAATGAAAGAAGAAGGAGAAGAGAAGGAAGAGGAAGCTGTATATCCACATGGAGTCACTGATGTCAGGCCCTAGTAAACACAGTCCTTCAGCAGGAGGGTGTGAGGGAGGGAGGGGCTCTCACACATGATTACCCAGTAACTCGAACCAACTCTCCCAGGACACCCTGCCAAAACTTCAGTCCAGCACAAAAGCAACCCCAGCCTTGTGCAGAAAATCCTTTGGAGAGGATGCCCACACCAATGGCCTGGCCGTGTTGGACCAACATCGCCCTTGGAATTGTCCTTGCAGAGTGCTCTGTGCAATCTCCTTACTTTCCCTCAAACTGGCTCCCGGCCTCCATCTGCTTGAACTGGATGATGGTTTACCATGGTGGTCATGCCCACATCCATCGTACTGTCCCCCCTCAGCACCGCTGTCCCTGGAGAGTGACTCCTGCCATTTAGACCAGCATGCTCCATGTTCTCTGAGTATATGGAGGCACACAGCAGCACTGGCCCTTGACCTCAGCCCCCTGGAGTGTGGGAGACTCTGGGAGCAGCTTTATGTTATGGCTGGTGAGTCTCTGACCGGGTGTCTCCGGCCTGGAGAGTGGAACCACTGGGATTGGACGTCCTGTCCTCTGACACCTGGCCCCAGTTCCACTCCTTATCTGAGCATCTGTTCCCTACCAAACCCCATTGCAGAAATGTGTCTATGTCTTGGTAAGACCTAGTGTGCCCACTCTGTGAACGTTATGGGTGTAACTACTGGACAGTCTCCTGTCAGGTGATGTTCAGGATTCTGTAGGGTATGAAACTGTAGCAGTGTGAGTTTGTGCTCCAGGCTGGGCTGTCTCTGTAGGTCCCAGCATGGGTTCGGGGAAGCTGAATGAGGAATTCACATTCAGGAGACAGGACCCAAGCATGGAGTTTCTCGCCTCCCAGCCAGCGTAGGCTAATGTTTCTTCTTGTAGGCTATTTTCACCAGCAAAATCAAAAACAAAACAACAAAAACCAATCTGATGTCCATTCCCACAAAGAACCAAACATCTCCTGCGTTATGAGTTGTTTGTATTTCTCTGTGCCATTTGTATCTCTTTCTTCTTTTTACTGGGTTATTGCCATGGAAGACTTATTTATAACAGCAAAAGTTTAGAAAAAGAAAACTGCAATGTCCATCAATAGCCTACTTGTGGTCTACACAATTGAATTGAACTAACAATTATGCCAGAGACCTAGAGAGATATAATTATTGCAGCTCAACTTGACCCTGAGTTTCTTGGCAACCAAAAGAAAAAAGATCAAATTGTGGTGGCTTCTGCTGTTCTTGTTTTTCAGCCCAAAGGAAGACCCTGTGTTGCTGGGAGATACAAGTATTTTTGTAAGAGTTAACGAAACTTCAGGACTTGCATGTTGGATCATACTTTGAAAAAAATTAAGAATTAAGAAAGTGAGGCTGAGGCAGCCAGGGGTGGCACAAGTCTTTGATCTCAGCCCTCAAGAGGCAGAGGTAGGTAGATCTCTGAGTTGGAGGCCAGCTGGTCTACAGAAAGAGTTCCAAGACAGCCCAAAACACTACGCAGACAAACCCTCCCGCCTCCCAAAAGAGAAAGGAAATGAGGCTGCTCTTCAGAGAGGTTCCATGTGGAAAGAGAGAGCGCGCGGAAACCTCTGACCCCGGGTTCTAGGCAGGAGGACACAGACCCACACAATCATACAATCCATCACCAACAGGAAGTCGTTCATTATGGCCTGTGTGACAATCCAGCTTTGTCTCATCTCCAGAGCCAGATTAACAGATGGCTTTCTTGATAACAAACAGTTCCTCATCTGTTTGAGAGATCATGGCTGGTGCTTGTAGGCTGTCCTGTCCCCCCACCCCTTCCCCCACGTTAGAAGACAAATGGCTGGAAGCCACCAACCAGCCTCTGGAGCCCAGCTGTCTGTGATTTCTGTACGTGAAGTCGCATTCCTCCTTCGTGATTTTCGGAAAGCAGAGGCTGCCCTGACCTCTGTGTCCACCCCTCATGGGCCATCTCAGCCTCATGTCCTTCACACCCCCTCCTCAGCCCCATGGCCTTTGCATGACTCCCAGAGCACCTAAGACCTCTCCTTGCTTTCTGCCTCTGGGCAGCGGTGCGGCAGCAGCAGCAGCCAGAAGCCCTTCCCAGGCAGGGGGCTGCGTGTGCAGTCGGCTTCTATTGGCTATAACCATTGGCTTCTGTTTGGTTCCAAAACCGGCTTCAAAGGCAGCTTCAAAGGTTTCATGGCCTTACATTTAAGCAGCTGGCTTCTTCCTGTCCTTCATGCCTCCGCCAAGATTCACCTCTAAGAAGCATTCCTGTTTTCCATGCTGGCCGCATTTGGGCCTGGATATCCCCTGCCCTGCACTGACTCCTTCCCCACTCCAGGACTTCAGTTCTCTTATGTCTCTGTTAGCGAGTTAACTTCTGTGCTCACTAGCCCATTGGTTCCTAGAGGGCAGGGACTGTCTGCCTCTGCTGCTGTGCGCAGCCTTCTTCGTGAAGGCTTCGTGAAAGAGAGAATCCCCTTCTCTACACTGGTACTACCAAATGCTTTCAGTGGGAGCCCTGTTTGACACTACACTCATTGCAAGGACCGGCATTTTCCTGTTCTCTTTACGTGAGGCACAGAGAGACTCTAGGCCACCACCACCAGCAGCTCCAGGTTGCTGCAGGGTCATTGCACCCTGAAGTCTGCGAGCACACCCTGGGCATGTGGTCCCTTGCTTCCCTTTTAGTCTCTTCTTTCTTCCTTCCTTCCTTCCTTCCTTTCTTTCTTTCTTCCTTTCTTTCTTCCTTTCTTCCTTTCTTTCTTTTTTCTTTTTTTGTTTTTTCGAGACAGAGTTTCTCTGTATAGTCCTGGCTGTCCTGGAACTCACTCTGTAGATCAGGCTGGCCTAGAACTCAGAAATCCTCTGCCTCTGCCTCCTCAGTGCTGGGATCAAAGGCGTGTGTCACCACCACCTGGCCTCTTCTTCTTTCTTTAGGGACCTTTTCTTCATGGGATGGTCGTTGGCCGTTGTTATGTCCAGGGTGAGAAATGCAAAGAGAATAACAAAGGCTTGAGTGGGCTGCAGAAAACAAAACAAAAAAAATGACACACTGCATGCAAAATATGAATAACACCAGCAGATGCTCCCTCCTGGCGCCTGTGACTCCTCATGATGTGGTAAGAAGGCCTGGAGGGACTGCTCTCAATGCATTGGTGTATTGCACAAGTACACTCCTGGTTTCCATGTGCTTCTCCATACCCAAGGACAACTCCAGGCCTAGGGCCTGAGGATGCATTGTCGGAAGAAGCTTCCTGGAGGAGGTGTCCCAGCCCTGGCCCTGACACAGGCATGGATGAAGTAAGTTCAGGGGCAGAGGAAGAAGCCTCAGAGAGAACACAGCTCAGGCTAGAGAGGAGCAGACAGTAATCAGGCAGGTATGGGAGTGTTGGGTACAAATGGTGGAAGAGGACTTCAGTATGGGATGGTGGCCAGAGACTAGGGGCTCCACTAAAGGATGACCCAGAGTGGTGTGACCTTTAACCTGGGACAGGCATTAGGATTTATTGAGTGCCGTCTGCACACCAAGCTCTCTGCCCGATCCATCTTACACATCTGTCTTCCATATGTCCAGACCACACAGGCCAGGCTTTTGGTCCCACTTTACTTACACAGCAGCCCAAGGGGAGGGTGACTCCTGGATCTCCCCTTGGAGGGAGAGAGGCAGGATTCCCAAAGTAGTCACTAGCCTCACAAACTGGGGTTCATGCGCACCCCTGCCAGGGCTGGACCTGCGTTCTCACCTCCCACAGAGCTTACCCAGCACAGTTCCACGTGATTGTTTAGGGTGAAGGGCTGACTACTCTGTCTTCCTAAATTCATATGCTGATGTCCTAGCCCTAAGACCTCAGGCGACAGTGTGGGAGACAAAGCCTTGAAGTCCTTGCAGGAAAGTTTCCTCTGGTAAGGACTGAGGTCTTTCCAGGGGGCTGGGAAGGACTGGGGAGTACTCAGCTAGGAAAGTGCTCGCCGTGCAAGCATGAAGATCTGAGTTCAGATCCCCAGCACCCACGGAAAAGGCTAAGCACAGGCTTGCACCTCTGTCACCCCAATCCTGAGGAAGCAGAGATATGTGGAGTTCTGGATCTCAATGACCAGCTTAGCTCCCCTGCAGGTCCAGGCTCATGTCGTAGTAAGAGTACTAGAGAGTCAGAGTAACAGAAGGGAAGTTCTCTATTTTGTAAAAATGATGTAGTGCAGAGAAGTTCCGGAACCTGCGGCGCACTTCCGGAACCTGCGGCGTGACCCCGCCTCCCTCGTTTGCATATTAGGGACTGTACAATTTTACAAGTCATCTAGAGCTTATTTTTCCCACTTACTTTAAAAAAACAAACCAGAAACTGTGTGTAGGTTCATGTCTATGTTTTGTCTTAGATCCTGTTTATTTTCAAAGCTTATCAGACATCTGACCTCGTAGGCCAGTTTAGCTGTTAATAATTTTCTGCTCTGGTCTCTTAGTTTGGGGGTTAGCTTAGAAAAGTTTGTGGGGACACTTAGACTCTCAGGCATTCGAAAGAGGTTAGTGTTATCTGTTCACTTATAGTCAGTAGGGAAGAAGGGGGAAGGCTCAATGTTTGGCCTCCATGTGTATGTACACAGACACACACAAAGACACACACACACACACACACATAAACCCATCTCAAAAAACAACAACAGCAAAAGCAAAACAGAAAGAGTAGAAAAGGATGGCCAAGGCCTGGGGACAGTCAAGGCAGAACCAACGTCATGAGCCGATGTAATAGCTACACACTACTTGGTTGCCTTTAGTGAGAGCAGTTAGTGAGCCAGTTAGTGTCTAGAGTTCTTACTGCTATGTAGAGACACCACAGCCAAGGCAACTCTTATAAAGAAACACATTTCATTGGGCCTGCCTTACAGTTTCAGAGGTTCAGCCCATTATCATCATGGCAGGAAGCATGGCGACATGCAGGCAGACATGGTGCTGGGGAAAGAGCTGAGAGTTCTACATCTTGATCTGCAGGTAGCAGAGAGAGACTGTGAGACACACTGGGCATAGCTTGGGCATATAAGACCTCAAAGCCCACTCCCACAGTGACATACTTCCTGTAACAAGGCCACGCCTACTCCAACAAGGCCACACCTCCTAATAGTGCCACTCCCTATGGGCCACGCATTTAAAGATGTGAGTCCATGTGGGCCGTTCCTTCTCAAACCACCACAGTTGGGTTGAGCTCAGCAATTGGAGGCTTGTCTGTACACACAGAGAAAAGGATGTTTCTCCATCCCCTTGGTGACTGGTCAACCAAGGGGGAGAATATAGTAGACACCTTTGGGAAATGGTGCCCTTGACTTCTTGTCTAAGAACTACATGCTTCTGACCCCAGGCTTGGTTCCGGGAAGCTCTGTCCACACTGTGTGAATCCCCATAGCCCAGTTCCCCTTCATCTCAGCTGGCTCTTTCTGATTGCTCTACTGCTACCACTAACATAATTGCATTAGGATGACCCAGGCATTGGAACCAGAGAGGTGGCTCAGTGGTTAAGAGCATTTGCTGCTCTTGGAGGAGACCCAAGTTCAGTGGCCAGCTCACAAAAGTAGCTCAGTGCCATTTGTAACACCAGCTCTGGAGTTGTTATCTCTCCAATACCTCTTCTCACCATCACAGGCTTCTGCAGTCAGGTGGTGCACATACATGCACTTGGGTACACATGTATGCACTCAAGCACATACACACACATAAAAAATAAATATATGGGAACTTTAAACTCCTTGAGTCCCAGGTTGTTAGAATTGGGAATGGGTATCAAATGATACACATGCCCATGTGATTCACAATACAGCAAAATTCAGGACTCCTTACCTACTGAACCCTTCCATGAACCAATCTTCCAATTTCTAGCAGGTTTCTGTTCATGTATCTAAAGGGGACTTGACTGAAATACACGTGATTCCACCATGGCTTTTTTCACAATTACCTCGCTTGTGATTTATATTGCCATACAGATGTGTGTGTGTGTGTGTGTGTGTGTGTTGCATCTTATGTCCTTTTTATTTATTTGTTATTATTTTAGACATTGAAGGTGTTTGACATGATGTCGCAGCAGATGCAGCATTAACATAGCTGTCATTTCATGATTAGCCTCTTGTATGTGTGTGGGAATGTCACAGGGTCCCTCCTGGCCTTCCCTCAGCTACCTGGACATTGTGTTCTGCATCAAACAAGGGGTGTCATGCAGGGAGAAACAGAGCTTATTACAGAATTCAGTGTTCTCCAGCATGATGACAGAAAGGCCATCAGCACCATCGCCACTACCACCATCACCATCATCATGATCACCACCGTCACCATCACCATCACCACCACCATCCTCACCATCCTCACAGTGGCACTAGGGGTTAAACGAGGCCTTACTTGTGCATGCTAAGCACAACTGTGGATCTGCACTCACACTGCCATCCTTACTGCTTTAGTCCTAGGCATTTTGTAATTGATTGACATTCTAAATGGAATATTGTTCCATGTTTTCTAGTCTGTTGTTGCTGATATAAAGGAGAGCTGTATGATTTATACATGTTTGTGGTGGACAAGTACAGGAGCTGCATGTGCAAACATCTATCACCATGAGACTTATCGTAAAAACATAATCACAAAAAGAAATATAAGGAATATGTCATACAGGGACAGTCATGTAAATACAACATGCCCCACTTGAAATATGGTAAGACTTCACATTTGCAAACAGGAACACTGTTGAAATGAACTATTTACTAAATAAAATAAAAATGTAAGCAAAAGTTAAGATTGTGCATCTGCTGCCTTTGTTAAAATAAGTATTGAGGCTGGGTAAATGACTCAGGCAGTAAAGCACTTGCCAGGCAAAAATGAGAACCCAAGACACCCACAGAAAAGCTGGGTGCAGCACAAGCTGGGTAAAGCATGGGCTTCTGCAAGCCCAGCACTGGGGAGGTGAAAACAGGAGGACCCCTGGGGCTACAGAGCCCATCCCACCAACTGATAAGCTCCAGGCTCATAGAGAAAGGCCTATCTCAAAATAAAGTGCAGAGTGACTGAGGAAGACACGAAACATGGGTCTCCACTCCACTTGCATGTAACCCCATACAAATACACACACATATACATGTACACATGCATACATAAACAGATACACACATACATGTATATACATGTGCACACACATACATACAAACCACACACTCTGCACATACATACATGCACATACATATATACATGCAAACCACACACATATGCATATATACACACACATACAAACTGTACACATGTACACACAGACATATATCTATAAATCACACAGATGCACATAGACACACACATATATGCACAAACGTATACATACATACAAACTACATACACACATGCATACAAATCATACACATGCACATACATGCACAGATACATACACATTTACACACATACACACACATACAAATCACACATGCACACATATACACACACAGATACACTCACAGATACACACATACACACACATATATACAGAGACACATAGATACACACACACATACACACACAAGCACACATATATACACACATATATACATGCACAGATACACACACATACACATACAAATCACACACGCACATATATACACACACATACAAATCACATACACACACATATATACACACAGACATACACATATACATGCACAGATACACACACACCACTCACACACACACACCTGATCACACACACATTCATACACACTCACATACACACACATGCACACACACACACACACACAAGCACACATATACACACAGACATACACATATACATGCACAGATACACACACACACACACACACACACACACACACACAGATGAACTGATACTGGAAGAAGACACAGCCAGGTCTTTCTTTCTTTCTTTTTTTCCTGAGTATTTCCTCCTCAATGTGTTCTACTTATTAACATCAGCCAGGGTGGGTTTCCATTTTCTGCAGAAAGACAAAGAAATCTAAAGCAGGCCATACCAGAGATTCTACAGAAACTGCTTTTACCAACTCAGAAATTCATATTCATATATTCCCCCTCTCTCTCCCTCCTTCTCTCTCTCCCTCTCCCTCTCTCTCTCTCTCCCTCTCTCTCTCTCTCTCTTTCTCTCTCTCTTTCTCTCTCTCCCCCTGTGTGTGTGTGTGTCTGAAAACTAGCCATTTCCTTCTTTGCTTTTAATTGCTTCTTTATTTACAATAAATATACTTTTAACGAGAACCACATTGCTGAAAATTGGGAAAATGGAAGCAAAGATTTCCCATAATGCCTCCCTGGTGACCCAGCTGGAGCTGTAGCCTGTTCGGCCTGGTACCTGATGTGAGTGGCTTCCATAGCTCATCATGGGGTACTTAGGTTTGAACTTGCACTCTCTCCTCAACTCTCCTGGTTGCCAGGGAGCTTCCTGGACACTCCCACTCGGGACCTCATCCACCCAGGCAGGTGGAGCTGCATCTCTTTCCCCTTGATGCCCTCTCCTCTGCTGTTGGAGGATGACTGCAGGGAGCCTTCTCTGCTCGTAGCCCTTCCCATATTTGGAGTCATTTCTTTAGGACTGATTCCCAGGAGTCGGATGAACAGGTCAGAGGACACATACTGTGGTGATGCTCACCTTTCTCAGTTGGCCCAGTCACCTGCTGTTTGCTGGAAGGACAAATGGTTCCAATTAGAGGCCTGGAGTTTTCTCACAGATTCCAGCTGCAGAAACTGGAGGAACCCCTGAGGTGCACACAGTGTAGTCAGCTTGCTCTGCTGAACTCGGTGGAGCCAGGGGGGTACATGAGACCATTCTCTGAAGGAACTTGATGGCCTTTTGGAGTGGCTTGTGTTTCAGGATGGTTGTGGCTGTAAATATGCACATTTGGCAGAGCAAGGAGCAGGTCTGAAGCCCTCATCCCCGGACCTGGACTTGGATCACCATCACCTTACCTCACGGCTAAATTCAGGATTTACTAGTCTTTCTGTTTCTCATTGCTTTGACTCGGCCATCTAAGGATGAGAAAACAGAGACTCAAAAGGGTGAAGGACGGAGGCGGGGGCGGGGAGGGGAGCATAATCTAAGTCACCAAGTTCAGTAATCACTGAGCTGCTCCGCTCCTGGTCCTCTTCCGGATCCATTCACACTGGACTGGATTCACTCGTTACATGTGCTCTAGTGTGCGCAGTTACACACACACACACACACACACACACACACACACACACTCACACACTCATGCACACACACACAATGCACATATACACATGCACACACATACATACATAATACATACATACACACACGCACACATGCACATATACACATGCACACACATGCATACACACATGCACACACGCACATATACACATGCATACATATACATACATAATACATACATATATACATGCATGCACGCACAAGCACACATGCACATATACACATGGATACATGTATTCACACATGCACACACATTCATACACACACACACACACATGCACACACATTCATACACACACACACATACACACACACACACACACACACACACACACACACACACACATACCAGCTCTGTCCTGGGCCCTGGGGAGCAGAAGAACTACTGCTAGAGAGAATTGTGGCTATCCTGAGAAGAGCATCCTGCAGGAACTGAGGGGTCCTCAGAAGCCCCTGAATGAGTTTGCAAGGTGAGGGTCAGCAGGGTACCTCAGTAGGCAAGATGCTTGCTATGCAAGCCTCAGGACCTAAATCCATCCTCAGAACCCATGATAGCAGGAGACAACTGACTCCTGAAAGTTGTCCTGGGATCTTCATGAACATGCTCTGGTATGCATGCGCCAACACTCAGGCACACACATACCACACATGATGATGATGATGATGATGATGATGATGATGATGATGATGATGATGATAAAAACAAAAACCCAAAAAACAACAAAAGAAAGTTTCTCTCCTGGCCTCCTGGGTAGGTTCCTAAAGGGCAAAGATTAGGAGTGGCTAGGGACGGTGTTGGAGGCCACCATGGCTACTTTCTCTGCTGTTGTGTGTTACAATGGTTAAGAGCAAGTTTTGCTCTCGAAGGTCTGCCCTTGGATGCAACCTCTCTCCCCACTGGCTGAAAAAAAAAACAAACAAACAAACAAAAAAATAAACCGGTGCAAGCTACTGGCCTTCCCCGAGCTTCAGTGGAGGCTTCCTTAAAAAGCATAATGGCTGCGGCGTCTGCCTGCGGGTGTTGGGAGGCTTCCAGAGGAGAGCGTGTGGGAAGTTTTTAACTGGGCTCTTGAGACCCGTTTGCTAGGGTTGGCTACGATGGTGGTGGTGTGGGGAGGCGATGGGTAGACGTCAGCTTGGAAGCCTTCCTGAAGAGGCTGAACTTTGCATGAGGAGGTTATGAAAAGCTCTGTGGGCAGAGACAGATGCACAGAAACCAGAGGCAGAAAGAGAGCGACGTCTCAGGGAGAGGCCTCAGAGTCTCCGACGTTTAAAAAAGAATAGTTTAGCCTGATGGTGATGGCACACGCCTTTAATCCCAGCACTCAGTGGGCAGAAGCAGGCAGATCTCTGTAAGTTTAAAGCCAGCCTATAAAACAAGTTCCAGGACAGCCAAGGCTATACAGAGAGAGCCTGTCTCCAAAAGATATAGATATAATTTTATTCTATGAACATGAGTCTTATTCCTGCCTGCATGTATATGTACATGAGTTTTATTCCTGCACGTATGTATATATACTACATGCATTCCTGGTGGCCTCAGAGACCAAAAGAGGATCCCCTGGAACTGGGGACTGGTTATGACTGGTTGTGAGCTACCATGTGCATGCTGAGAACTGAACCTGGATCCTAGGACAGTGCTCCTAACCTCTGGGCCATCTCCCCAGCTCCTCCCTTCACAGCCTAATTTCTTTGAGACAGGGCCTCTCATTGAACTAGGAATTAGCAGATTTGGCTAGATTGACTGAGCAGCAAGCCGCAAGGACTTCCTACCCTCACCTCCCCAGTGCTAATACTATAGACACACACCACTGTGACCGGCTTTCTATGTGAAACTAGGTCTCCGGTCTTCATACAGCAAGTCATCCAGCAGCTGAGCTATCTCAGTCCCCTCTACCATAGGCTTTAGCTATTGCACTCATTTGTCCCCATGAGTCCTGACTGGGGAAGGGGACAGACTCTTCACTCTCTGTTGGCACAGGGGCAACTCATTGTTCTCATTAAGCCTCTGACCCTCCTGCAATCATCACACAGGGAGTCAGTCTCTGCATTCTGCATCTAGGGGTGTGCCCCCCGACCCCAGGGCGCCATGGAGGCCTCCTCTAGACATCACAGCCTAGACAGGCTAGCTTGGGCTTCCTCCTCACATCCTCCTGCTGGATTTTGCCTTGTTTGTCTCCAGCTTCCTTTGAGCCAGGCAGAGCAGTTGGCTGTGGCCATGAGATGTACCACAGGCACTCCATGCCTGCCATGGGCTTTTTCTACAAGAGCATCCCAAAGACTGTGGTGTTTCTAGCTGTGGTCTTAGCAATGCCCAAGGTGTGACCAGTCTCCCCTTTCTGTCATGGTGTTGGGAACAACTGGAAAAGAGCAAAGGGATCTTGCTAGGTCCCTAGCAAGATCTGCTGGTTTTCCCTTGTCTGCAGGGCTAGGACCTCAACCAGCTTCACCCCGCCCTCGGTAACTTGCCAGGTAACTGTGGGTTGAAGTCTAAAAGGAATGCTAACACCTAGCCTCCATGAAATGGCTCTTTGAGAGTTAGAATTTCCACTGAGAGGGGCTGAGGTAATGATGGTTCAGTGGTTAAGAGTGTGTACCACTCTTTAAGGGACTTGAGTTTGGTTCCACTCATTCAGATCCAGTGGTTCACAATCATTTATAACTCCAGCTCTGGAACCCACTCCCATGCACATACCTACACACAGGCACAAGCATGTATAATTAAAGATAATAAAACTAAGTCTTTGAGGTTGGAGAGATGGCTCAGTGGTTAAGCACACTTACTGCTCTTGCAAGGCACCCAGGTTCAACTCCTAGCACCCATGTCAGAAGACTCACAATCGTCTGTAAACTCCAGCTCATGGACGTACATAGAAATGCAAATTAATAAAGATCTAAAAACACACACACAAAAAAACCTCTCCAATCGAGACACGAACGATTCTCATCACCCTCTCCTTGTATGCCTCTGCTGCTCCCTCTCCCAGGAGTCCCCCCACCCCCAACTCATTCCCTGCAGGCCTCCCTCCCAGCCCTGTGACAGGAGGGTTAGGACTGGTGGTTGTTATAGCACTCCCTGGTCCTAACCACAAATGACCTTGCAAGCCTGGGGGCCCACCCGGAGCAGGAGCTGCCTCCCATCAGAAAATGGGGCTGAAGTTCTACTGTTATCTCTGGTTTTGCTTTTCTTCTGGATGTGGGATGTACTGACTCCCAACCAGGAGGAACTCTGCCTGTGCCTCCGGTTTCAGTTTACAAGGCTGGATTCCTTTTGTACATGTGGTTTTGTTTGTTTCAGCCCACCAAATACCTTCAACACCCTAGGGGGCCTCGGGTTTCATAGTGTGGTGTGCACCAGTGTATAAATGTGGGCAATGGCCTGGGTGGCCTGCTGGGGTATGGAGGTGCATGACCTCTTACCCCTTCCCCCTTTTGGGTCTCCTTGAGTGTTTTTCCCATGGTTCTGGGAATCCATCAGCCCACACTGGCTTGGCCAGTGTGCGCTCTCTCTCTCTCTCCACAGGATGGGGTTGTCCTCGGTTCGTAACAGATCCCCAGCTCTGGCCTGGCCTGGGGAAAATGCACAGTTGTTGCATACTGACTCACGCCTTGTATTCTGTAGGAGTGTGAAAGTGTTTGACTCATGCATGGATTTAACCAGATTATCCTAGAATCCCAGGGCTGTGCTTGTGCCCCTCTACTGGCGGCTCTAGGCCTCCACAGCCACCATCTGCTCACACCTGTGAGCCGAGAGAGCCTCAGGTCAACTGGGTTTCGAAGTTTAACCGATGTGCAGTTTATCTGCCATTGTTCTGTGTGTAAGAGCGAGCGAACACGCTTGTGTGCCACAGCTAGTATGTGGAGGTCTGAATGTAACTCTTCAGTCATGGGGGTCGGGGATCAAACTCACAGCATCAGGTTTGCACTGAAAGCGGTGTACAGAGTTTGATGCAGGAGAACGAGGGCTACACAGATGCAGGATAACGAGGGCTACACAGACTCTGTCTCAAAAAAAACAAAACAAAGCAAAGCAAATAAACAAAAAGCTTTTTTTACCTGCTGAGCTTTCTCTCCAGCCTCAGGCTCCCATGCTCTATACAGCAAGGCCCTAGAAAGCAGTGCATTTTTTCCCTCTTTACAGATGGAGAAACTGAGGCTCAGCAAGGTCAATACCTTCCCAAGCACCAATGCAGCCAATGAGAAGCCACGTCTGCGGCTCTCACTCCCTAGGTGTGGCTCCAGAGCCCTTGCCACCGAAGCACCAGAGAGGGGACAGGAGGTTTCCCTGTTCAGTGTGGCTCTCCTCCCTGAATGTAACCCTAGAAGTCCTGATGTGGAGGAAGGCAGAGGTCAGGGGAGCCGTGGCGCTTCTTCAAGAGGGCACAGGCTCACCTGGAGAAATTCTGACCATGTGGGGGTGGTGCACAGGCTATTTTTACAGGAACCTGGGACGTGGTCTTGCGGTCAGACATCATGTGCAACCCCAGGAACCAAGCCTGGAATTCTGAAATAATTTTGGAAAATTCCCTGGGGTCACCACGGAGGGGATGCTATTGTGCATGTTTTTGAAGTGTGTTTCTGTTCTAGAAGCAAACACGGAGACAAGCTACGCAGAGATAGCCTTTCTCTATGTTTTAAATTTAACTGTAATAACTGGATTAAATACAAAAATCTGAGCTGGTACAGGGGAGCTGAAAAGATGGCTCAGTGGTTAAGAGCAAGACTGCTTTTACAGAGGGCTTGAGTTCAATTCCCAGTGGCTCACAACTGGAATTCCAGTTCCAGATCCAATGCCCTCTTCCGGCCTCTGTGGGCACTACACACATGTGGTGCACAGATACATGTAGGCAAAATTCCATACACATAAAATTAAAAAGAAACCTAAAAAAAAAAAAAGAAAAATTAATCAGAGCTGGAGAAACAGATGGCTCAATAGATAAAATGTTTCCTGTGCAAGTGGAAAGACCTGTAAAAGCCAGGCATGGTGGTATATACCTACAACCTGAGTCCTGGACACTCACTGGTCTCCAGCCCCATCCCACCCCCACCCCCAGCCCCCACCTCTCCAGTTGTAGACATGTCCTCCCTTGCTTGGCTTTTATTGAGTGTTGGAAAACCTAGACCTAAATCCTCATGCTGCACTGAGCCCTCTCTCTAGCCTTTTTTTCTCAGGGCTGAGAATGGTGCTTCTCCCAGCTTCTTACAGGGGGCAATCATGAGGAGAAGGCCAAGAGTCCAGGATCAGCCTGTTTGCCTTGGCAGCTCATCTGTGGAGTTCTGCCTGTACAGAACTGAGAGGGCTGAGCAGTGAGACCAATGCTTGGCATTTTCAAGCGCACGGTGGCAAAAGTCTACCAAATTCTCAGTGAAAAGACTATGAAGAGCCAGTGGTGGTGGCTCACGCCTTTAGTCTCAGCACTGGGGAGGCAGAGGCAGGCAGATCTCTGAGTTTGAGGCCAGTCTGGTCTACAGCGGGGATTCCAGGATAGCCAGGGGTATATGATGAGACCCTGTCTTTTTTCTTTTCTCTAAGACCCTGTCTCAGAAAAGCAAACAAACAAATAAAAAAGACAATGAGGGCACAGGGTAGGCTTTTTATCAGCCACAGTTCTCTTTATCTAGAAAGAACAATTTTACATTTAGCTTTTGTCCCTTAATCATAAACATATTTAGGAGAGGAGGAAGAGCTATCCATGAAGAGAGTGACATTGCCCAGAACTCCTTTGCTTTTGATATATAATGTCCAGGGTTCCATTAAAATTGTTAGACATGAAAAGTACTAGAAAAAAAATCTGGCAAGCAGTGACGGGAAGAAGCCAGCCAGAGATGGACCCTGAATGACACAGATGTGGCCATCAGTGGGCAAGGAGAAGGGCGCAGACTAAAAAGAAGAGGGAGGCTTTGCCATCGAAATTGGAATCAGAATCTTTGAAGAAAAGGGTCCAAAATATCATCCCACAGCTCAAAAGTTAAGAACTTCATGGATGGTTCTATAACAGGTGAGACACAGCAGAACACAGGAAACAGGAACTCGGAGAATGCTAGCAGAAAATACCTAGCAGGAGGAAGAGAAGAGGAGGAGAAGGGAAGAGGAAGAGGAAGAAGAAGCTGACAGCTCCAGCCTCCTCAAGCTGGAATCAGGGTCCCTAGCAAGACAAGCCACATCAGTAAGCTCTGGGGTTCGATCAAGAGACCTGACCTCGCCTAAGATTAAAGGTGGTGCAGCTCTCAGGAGGTAGAGGCAGGTGGAACTGAGTTTGAGGCCAACCTGGTCTATAAATTCAGGTCCAGGACAGCCAGGGCTACATAGAGAAACCCTGTCTTGAAAAACTTAACATATACACTCACACACAGAGAGAGAAAGAGAGAGAGAAAGAGAGAGAGAGAGAGAGAAAGAGAGAGAGAGAGAGAGAAAGAGAGAGAGAGAGAGAGAGGAAGAAGAAGAAGAAGAAGAAGAAGAAGAAGAAGAAGAAGAAGAAGAAGAAGAAGAAGAAGAAAAAGAAGAGGAGGAGGAAGAAGAGGAAGAAGAAGAAGAAGAAGAAGAAGAAGAAGAAGAAGAAGAAGAAGAAGAAGAAGAAGAAGAAGAAGAAGAAGAAGAAGAAGAAGGCCGTCCTCGGTGAGTTAGGCAGGAGAGTGGTGGCTCTGGCTACTACACACACGGGCACACACTGGCTGCACATAGATGCACACACCAGCTGCACACATGTGCACACACAAGGCTGTGAAGAAGACAGGACTGACTGTTGTGAGATCAATCTACATCAAACAGATACACAGGAGACAAGGAAACTCAGAGAATCAGATACAGGTGACCCCAGCTGGGGGCCATGTAGACCTTCCAGAGAGGGTACATATGGCTATGGTCCTTAGAAGAAAGAAAGATGCTCCTGACAGATGCCACCAGTGGTCCTCTCTGTAGTCTATGGCTGAGCAGACCCTCTTTCTTGGGGTGAATACAGAGGAGTCAGGGACCCTGCTCAGGAGTTCTGCGTCATGTGAGCCCTCTTCCTCCTTTCTCAGAAATCCCTCTCTCCAGCCCAAACAGCAGCTTTAAGCTCAAGGCAATGTCTCAACCAAGTTTCTAAATTCTGTTTTGGAGGAAGAAGAAAAAAACAAAACAAAACAAACAAATGAGGCTGAGAATGTAGCTAAGTTGGCAGAGTGCTCCTGTGGGATGCTCAATGCCCTGGGTTCGGTTCGTAAGCCTCTAGCATGGCATAAAAACAGGCTGTGGGGACAGAGGTTTGTAATCCTAGCAATCAGGAGGAGGCAAAAAGGACCAGAAGTTTATGTTCCTTGGCTGCATGAGTTCAAGACCAGCATAGTCTACTTAAGTCATAATCTCAAAGAAAGAGAGAGGGGAGGAGAGAAAGGAAGGAAAGAAGAAAGGAGAGAAAGAGGAAGAGAGAACAGGGAGAAGAATGAGAAAAGGAAGAGGAAAGAGAGAGAGAGAAGGAGAGAGAGAGAGAAGGAGAGAGAGAGAGAGAGAGAGAGAGAGTTTTTGTCCTGAGGCATTGCTGCCACTTAAAGGGACCTGTTCATGTAACACATCTCTTAGAGAATGTTCAAATAATCCACTTCTCCTGAGTGAGCTGGGGACCCAAACTGAAGGAATGAGCAAGTCCCAGGCCTGCCGCGGGGAAGAGAGAGTCTTAACACAGAGTGTGTGAAAGGTGACAATTGGGTACATTGCTTTTGAAACAAGATTCTAGAAATACTGTCTTTCTTTCTTCCCCAACCCCTGCCTCCACCCCGCAATGGGATTAGTTAAAAGCACTCGTGTCTCCAGCACGTTCCAAACCCACCCTGCACCCCAGCACGTGTTGGCTGTTGGCACAAAATCACGCTGGAACAGAGAGTGCACAAATGGGTGAGACAAATTGAAAGTCAGTGCCGCCTCCTAGGCTAATCCCAGAGGCCAGTCTTCCTTCCAAGGATTAAATTCGGGCAGACTGGAGTCATGATAGAGATTTAAGACAAGCCTGCAAAACCCAAACTCAAAAAACAGAAAAGTATCTATGTGTTAAAGACCTCATCATCACCCAGCCAAGTCTGAGCCCTGCAATCAAAACAGCCACATTCCCCAGAGAGCGAGTGTGTTTCTTATGGCAAGCTTCGTTTGAGTCTAGTCTCCCTCTACACAGCGGAATGACTTTAATAAAACACCCCCGGACACACACTCAGATTCTAGAAAGAGACCATCTGTTGATGATTCTGAGGTCTTATGACTTCATTCTAAAATCAAAATATACTGTTCAAAGCTGCGTGGAAAATGAAACAGACCATAAAGACACGAGTTCTACTTTAGAGGAACAAGAAAGAACTGATTGAGAGTTACGCAGAATTCAGAATCCATCAGTCTTCACCCAGGAACGAGCCCGTCAAACACTGAAGTTACCAACAAGATTTGGATGAGGGATTTACCACCCTGGTGTCGCCACAAACAGAAGGGTGCTTGTGAGCACCCCACACTCATTGGTTCTGTGTCTGGAAAGTCTCCACAAGCAAGCAGGGTCTCATGTAGCTCAGGCTAACCTCAAACTTCTGATCCTCCTGTTTCCATTTCCCAAGTGTTAAGACCACAGGTTATCACCAAACCCAGTGTTATATGATACATGGGGGTGGGGGGAGTGTTTGCACCAGGAGTTTGTGCACGTCAGGCAGCTAGTCTACCGCTAAGCTACAGCCCAGATTCTGGTTTTGTTCTCTCTGAGTGAGACAAGATCTGACTACATAGGCCTGGCAGAGCTACTCTCTGTGTAGACCAGGCTGGTTTAAAACTCTCTCGTTGATCCACTGGCCTCAGTCTCTGGTTGCTGGGACTAGAGACATGTACTGCCGCACTGCTTTATTTCAGATGGGGAGATTTCCAGACTATATTTCCTTGTCTTCAAAAACAGGATATAGTACTTGCAAGCAGCCAGTCTACTAGAAATATGAACTGTAGGGTCAGTGAGAGATCCTGCCTCACAAAATGAGGTGGGGGGCAGAAGACATCTGACATTGGCCCATACCCTCATGAGTATGGGTCACTTGTCATGACAGCACATGCTGGCCTACTACTAGTAAGGTTAAGGCAGGTGAATTCAAGGCTAGCTTAGGCTACACAGTAAATTCCAGTATAGCCTGGACTACTAGCGAGACCCTGACTCAAATGAATAGTGGTGGGATGTGTTGGAGAAGTGGACTCCTTTTGTCCACTTCACAGGATGTCAATCACTAGAATGAGTTTCACAAGAAAAAAGAATGGACCAGGTGCTGGTGGCGCACGCCTTTAATCCCAGCACTTGGGAGGCAGAGGCAGGCAGATTTCTGAGTTCAAGGCCAGCCTGGTCTACAGACTGAGTTCCAGGACAGCCAGGGCTAGACAGAGAAACCCTGTCTTGAAAAAAAACAAAAAAGAAAAACCAATGTTTATGCATGAAGCGGCCATCTCTGGAGATAAGAGAGCAAGTTTCAAATTCACCTCCTCAAGAATTCAGTTAAGGGGTTTTTATGTGTGGCAGCCTGGGGAAGAGAATGGAAGGTTAGGAAGCTGTCTGTGGTCTGCACACATGTAATTGACTTCATCAATTGTCACCTTGTCACTCCCAAAATTGGTAGTTGCCAGCACGAGGCTGGAGATGGAGCAAAGGACTCTGTGCATGCTAGGCGAGTGCTCTGCATCTGAGCCATCCTGCCAGCTCTAAGATTGGTGACACAGAGATAGGTAGGTGTCTGTGTGTTTGAAAGAGGGCCTCACAAGTTTTCGCTGGTTAATCTCAAGCTTGTAGGGTCAAGTAATTCCACTACCTCGCCTTCCAAGCAGCTGACACCACCGGTGTGTGGCACCCTCTGCAATGTGATGGTCTTTACAATCAGCTTAAAGCAAGTAGCTCCACCCAAGTAGAATGGAAGAGTCTGCAGAGTTTAGCCCGGCTTCTCTCTGTTTTGGGTTCATAATAGGCCCTGTTCCCTGTCCCCTTCTCCTTTTGCTACTCAGTGTGAAATCAGGCTTGTCCTCAGGGGATGGCATAACAAAGGGCTGCAGCGGAAACCATGGCTTTTGAGAGGTCTGCTTCAGCCACAGCTCCATCCACACTGTTGGCCATTCACCTGCTTAAGAGCCGCTGGAAAACAAGTCAGATCTGCTGCGCTTGCCCTTATCCCCCCACCTCCACCCCGCACACTACTACTATGTATGTATGTATGTATGTATGTATGTATGTATTTAATGTATATGAGTGCTCTATCTGTATGTACAACTGCATGCCAGAAGAGGGCATCGGATCCCATTACAGATGGTTGTGAGTCACCATGTGGTTGCTGAGAATTGAACTTAGGACCTCTGGAAGAGCAGTGAGTGCTCTTAACTGTTGAACCATCTCTCCAGCCCCCACATACACTACTATTAGGAAGAGAGCAGAGGCAAGAGGAAGACTGGGTGATGAATAAGTGGATTCCATCAGACATTCCAGGAAAGAAAAAGTTCAAGTTCATTTTACACGAACTCTTTCAGAACTTCGAGGAAAAAGGAATCCTTACTAATTCATTATGCAAAAGCAGCATTACCCTCCTAACCAAAACCAAAGGAGAA
This sequence comes from Mastomys coucha, assembly GCF_008632895.1. NCBI lineage: Eukaryota > Metazoa > Chordata > Mammalia > Rodentia > Muridae > Mastomys > Mastomys coucha. Next base: position 16,030,391 of record NW_022196893.1, on the reverse strand, counting down.
AAGAAAATTTCAATTCAACTCTCTGACACAAAAAAATCTGTAATGCCAAACTTCAAACCAAATCCAGCAATACATAAGGATGATACATCAAGACTGACTGGGCCTCATTATCAAACCTCAGTTGTAGACCTCGTTATTAAACTATCAGTTTAACCTCTGAACGCCAATCAGTGGGATTCACTACGTTGACAGGAATCACGCAACCATTTCAATATCAATGGGGAAACCCGCTTGACATACCAAATGTCTCTGCAAGCTAGGAATGAAAGGACGGTCTTCACCTTGAGGAAGGTGGGCTTCATACTTGACCTGGAACACTCCCCTGGGAGCTGAAGGACAGCTGGCACCCTTCCAGTTTCATGAAGAAAGTGTCCAGGCTTGGGGGTGGTGGGTAGCTCAGTACCTAAAGTACTTGCCGTGCAAGAGTGAAAACGTGTGTGAACTCTTACAACCCTCATAGAACCAGGCATAGTAATGCATACGTCTATAGTCCCAGGGCTCCTAGGGAGAGATGAGAGGTAGACACTAGAAACTCCTGGGCCAGATATCCTGGGCTATGCAACAGAGAACAACAACGACAAAAGAGATCCAGCTTAAGGAAGGCAGAAAGCAAGGAGGGACATCCAGGTTCATTTCTGCTTTTGTTAGGTGGAGTGTCTCCAGCGTTTCTTGAGCTCCTGTTGGGTGAGGGTACTTCTTCTATATCCTTACTGCTTGTTTTAGTTAGGGTTTTACTGCTGGGAACAGACACCATGACCAAGGCAAGCCCTATAAGGACAACATTTAATTGGGGCTGGCTTACAGGTTTAGAGGTTCAGTCCATTATCATCAAGGCAGGATTATGGCAGCATCCAGGCAGGCATGGTGCAAGAGGAGCTGAGAGTTCCACATCTTCATTTGAAGGCTGCTAGGAGAAGACTGGCTTCCAGGCAGCTAGGATGGGGGCCTTAAAGGGCACACCCACATAGTGACACAACTCCTCCAACAGGGCCATACCCCCAATGATGCCACTCCCTGGACCAAGCATATAATATCATCACACTCCTATTCCATCTCACCCTAGAAGTTATTGAAGGACCCAAATATACAGGCAGGGTTACCTGTTTTGTTTTCAGTTAGTTGTAAATGTTTCACAGTTTTACTTTGGGGTACAAACACATTTAGAATCGCTGTGTCTTGGGCTGGCCCTTCACCCTCATACATTGTTTCTGTCTGTCTCTGGAACTTATCTCTGCTCCAAAGCTCTACTTTGCCTGGTATTCATATGGCAACTGCTTCCTTCTGGTTAATATTTGCATGATAGATCCTCCCGTGCACTGTCAAGCTGCTTGAATTGTTGGAAGCCCCTTACAAGGCATGTAATTAGGTTCTGCACTGCATTCACTCTGCCAACGTGTGTCTTGTGATTGCTCTGGGAGATATAAAAGGCTGATGTAATTATTGATGTAATTATTGATGCGCCAGAGCTGCGCCTGCCACTTTGTTTTTTCTGATGTTTGCTCTCTACTTGTTTCTTTTTAGAATCTCCTTTTCACCAGGCGGCGGTGGTGATGACGCACACCTTTAAATCCCAGCACTGGGAGGCAGAGGCAGGAAGATCTCTGTGAGTTCGAGACCACCCTGATCTACAGAGTGAGCTACGGGACAGCCAGGGCTACACAGAGAAACTCTGTCTTGGAAAACCAAAAACAAACAAACCCACAACAACAAAAAAGATTTTTATTTTAATTTTTCATAAATTTTCTATTGGCTTGTTTGTTTTGTTTTCTTGCTTTGTAGCATAAACAGCCCTTGAATTTCCTATCTTCCTGCTTCAGCCTCCTAGGTAACTAGGGATATTTTTATAATTATCTTAATTATTTTTCTTCACATATATTTAGAGCCACATCAGTATTTTAAAATAATATTTATTGGGGCTGGAGAGGTGACTGCTCTTCCGAAGGACTTGGATTCAGCTTGCAGCACCCACAGGTGAGCTCACAACCTCTGTAATTCTAGTCGTAGGGCATTGGCTGTCTCCTTTTTTGGCCTCCACAGGCACCAGGCACACATGTGTTACACAGGCACACAATGTAGGAAACAACCATACACATAAAAATTTTAAAATATTTTAAAAAGATTCCAGGGCTGGAGAGATGGCTCAGTGGGGAAGAGCACTGACTGCTCTTCCAAAGGTCCTGAGTTTGAATCCCAGCAACCACATGGTGGCTCACAACCACCTATAATGAGATCTGACATCCTCTTGCTAGTGCGTCTGAAGACAGCTACAGTGTACTTATGTATCACAATTAATAAAGCTTTAAAAAAAATCACCTTTAAAAAAAAAAAAGATTCCAATGTTTAGGTACCTTCCTGATATTCTAAGATTTCTCATTTTACCTTCCTTTCTTCCTTCTTTCTCTCCTTCCTTCCTTCTCTCTTTCTTTCCTTCCTTCCTTCATTTTATTTCCACCTCCAAGACAGGGTCTCACTGTATAGCCTTGGCTGGCCTGACACTGACTATGTAGACCAGGTTGGCCTCAAACTCATGGAGATTTTCCTGCCTCTGCATCTGTCACCATGCTAGTCTCCTCTTCTTTCTTTCTTTTAATATCTATTTGCTTTGTTGTGTGTGTGTGTGTGTGTGTGTGTGTGCACGTGCATATACCTGAGTGTACATCTGTGTACCATGTCCATAGAGGAGGCCAAGGAGATAAGAAATGCTGTTGGATTCCTTGAAACTGGCTTTACAGGCAGTAGTTAGCCACTATCTGAGTGCTGGAATTGAACCAGGGTCCTCTGGAAAAGCAGCCAGTGCTCTCAACCATTAAGCCATCTCTCCAGCTCCTTCTTTTCTTTTTGAAGAGTTTATTGTTTACCATTCGTGTCTCAGATAGTCTTTTATTTATTTGTAGCTGTGCCCAGTGCATGCATGCCTGTGATGTGTGTGTGTGTGTGTGTGTGTGTGTGTGTGTACATAGAGTGGAGGCTGGAGGTGTCAGATTTCTTGGAGTTGGAAGATTGTTGTGAGCTGTCAGATATGGGTGTCAGGAATGGAGTCCCGGTCCTTTGAGAGCAGTATGTGCTCTTAACCACTGAGCAGCCCTCCAGCTCTCTGTCCTTTGGTTCTTAATAAATACTTGTACTGAGATGCAGTCTGCCTTTTCTCCCTCAGTCCTGTAGAATGTCAAGACCCTGCCTCTGACCACACGGTTCGGATGAGGATTCTGCAGTCGCTTATGGCTTCCCCACAGGAAGAAGCAGATGCGGCTGTCAAGTATCTCCCTTCATCTACGGTTTGGGACATATGACTGTGGTGCCGTGTCTTGGCTGTGTCAAGTTTGTTCAAATTTGAGGGTTAACTAAGCTTCTCAAAGGTCTGTGTGTTCCCCCTGTTTGGGGAGTTTTAAGTTATGTCATCTCTACACCCTTTTCTTTGTACAGAATTCCATGCAACAATTGTCCCCAAGGTTCTGCTGGGATCTCCTTTAAGGCTTTCTTCTATTGTTCTTACTGGACAATTTCTATTTCTCTATATTTCTGTTTATAGAATCTGTTTCCTTTTGTGATTTACAATTACTTGCTGAGGATCTATTTTTCTTTTCTTTTTTCAGACATAATTGCCTTCTGAACCACTTTTATCATCGCAGCCTCCAGATCTCGCCCAATAACCCACCATTCCTGCTGGCCCATGGCTATATCGATTTCTTGTCATTTTCAATCCGATTGCGATCTTTCTGGCAGTATGGTATGATGATGAGCAATTTTCCCGTTGAAACCTGAACAGTTTCACATTTCATATAAGACTCTGGATCTTATTTAAGTGTCCCTCCACAGCTGGCTGTTTCTTGTGCAGCTCTGGCAGGGGGAGGGGAGAAAGCCAGCCTTCCTGTACAGCCTTCCCTGTTATTCTAGGGTGGGAGAGCTCTGCTCCTTGTCACTGCTGAGTGGAAGTGACAGTTCCAGCTCTCCACCAGCCTCATCCACCAATATCTGCCTGGAGTCATGAAGCTGGTGGAGGGGCAGCTCTGCCATCAGGGGACATGATGAAAGTCTTGAATCCCTCCCTATAGGAACGAGAGAAGCATCTTGCTGTTCTAGACGCAAGTCCTCTCAATTGACTCCATGGCAAGAGACCTGTCCCCAACCTATCTGTCAATCTCTCTGTGCCCAGGATTTTCAGTTGCACTTGCTGGGAGGCATGAAGGTAGTATATCCATCTATCTGCCCCAAACGGTCTCTGTGTTGTTTTCCAAAACTTTCTGTCAATTTTAAATTTTTTTCAAAATATGAAATTCAAAAGAGAGTGGTTGAGATGGTTCATTGGATAAAGTGCTTGCCACACAAGCATAAGGACTCTAGTTCAAATCCCCAGAGCCCGAGTGACAACTAGGCCAATGTGGTGGCCACCTGCAATCCTGAGGTGTGGGAGGCAGGCATCCCTGGAGCAAGCTAGCTAGTTATGCTACCCAAATTGGTGAGCTGTGGTTCAGTGAGAGATCCTGCCTCAATAAATAACGTGGAAGGCATCAACTTTAGGTTTCCTTATGCACATACACGTGCACGTGCCTCTGTGTAAATGCACATCCACATATAAGCAAACCCATATACACACAAACACAGGTATGGCTCAGCAGTTTGGAGGTCCTATCACCAGGAGCAGACTCATCTGGCCATTAGGATACGTTCATCACCAGCCCTGCTAAGAGGGGGCCACATAGACAGGCCTGGGAGGGTGGCTCAGAGTCACCCTCAGCGTTTTCAAATGAAAAGTAGAAATCCTCGCATGGTTGATCTTCATGCTGAGGCCCTGGTAAACCAATGAGGCCCAACAAAGTGAATCTTAGAGGGGAAGTGTCTGCAGAGAAGCCTGCTTGGCCCTGTCTTCTACAAGAGGCAAGGCCACAGGCTGAGCTGCAGTGGGTGTGAGAGACACTGGGCTGGGAAAGTCTACCTGGCTGTGGACAGCCAGACTGAGGGTGGGGGCCCAGTTGGCCAGCCAGACTCCTAGCTGGAGAAGATTGGAAGCATCTGGAAGCATCTGGAAGCATCTGGAAGCATCATTCCCTTCAACCAATGGATGTTGGGACACCAAACAAGCTCTGCAATAAGCACAGGCTGGGTGGAGTGTTCTCTCTCTCTCTCTCTCTCTCTCTCTCTCTCTCTCTCTCTCTCTCTCTCTCTCCCTCTCTCTCTCTCTCAATCTTCCAAGTAGACCATCCATTTGGATGTGTCATTTAACGTCAGAATCCCCTGGAGAAGTCATGAGCATCTTAAGATCAAAGACGCATTGATTTACCTTACCCAGACAGTGGGCTGGATTCATGAACAGAGAAAACCATACCTGCTAGGTAGATGCAGATATTTTTGTATCTTCATTCGTAATCTATTTCCAAACCACGGCCCTGAGGTGTGTGTGTGTGTGTGTGTGTGCCATAATACTGAGAAATTGGACCCATGGAGACCACTCCTTAAAGCAGCGCTTCTCAACTTTACTAATGCTGTGACCCTTTAATACTGTTCCTCATGTTCTGGTGACCCCCAAACCATAAAATTATTTCCATTCTACTTCATAACTGTAGTTTTGCTTCTGTTGTGAATCATAATGTAAATATGTTTGGAGATAGAGGGGTGTCAAAGGGGTCGTGACCCACAGGTTGAGAACCACCGCCTTAAAGTTACTGGTCCCTTGGGACTTTCTAGGACTCTACCTACTCCCAGGTTTCTTGATTCAGTGGCCACAGCTCCCATCTGCTCTCCACCCTGTGAGTCCCAGACATTGATTGGTCCTGTTTTCTCCTCCCTCTCCTTTGTGTTGATTCAATCTTCACTCCTTACACCTGGATTTACATACCCAGCCAAGCTATCCTCCCTCCGAATAGAGACACACCCCCAACATCTCTTACTTGCTTGCCCATTTCTCTGAACTCAGCCTATTTTAAACCGTGTATGTGTGTGCTATAATGGCTGAATCATGCCCCTGCCACCCAAATCCAAAGCCCTAGGATCTCAGTACCTGACATGCTTGGAGTTAGTAAAGCACTGAGGTTTAATGAGGTCATTATCACATGTCCTAATCCATTTTGATGCTGTCATTACAAGGACAGGGGAGTATACAAACACACAAGAGGACAGAGAGAAGATGTCTGTCTGTTAATAGCCAAGAAAAAAGGGACACAGAAGAAACCATCCCTGGAGACAGCTTGACTTTTCTGTTTTCTAGAAATGCAAGGTGTCTTGTCCTACACTGCTTAGTGCTGGAAACTCAAGTGGGCAATGAGCAATGAAGAAAGGACAGGCACTCATACAGAAAAGGCTGGGTGGGCAGGGTAGGCTCTGCTTGCCCCGATGAAGGGCACCAACTGCAGCCCAGAAACACAGCATGCTTACTTCATCTGTTGTCTCAATGGAAGAGGGCAGATTTGTTGCATACAACTGCATAAAGAGACAGGTTTCGCTACTATGTGTCAGAGGTCCCTGTAGGGGACCAGTCTCAGGCTGCAGACATCCCCTGGAGGATGCTCTGTTTGGGATTTCTGTTCACCTGTCCTTCATAGGCATTCATGTACTCAGACCAAGAGAAGGCATTGACAGTTTCGCTGAGCTTAACCCAGGGAAGGCTTTGGCATGTCCATGGACCAGAGGTATTAGGATCTTGACATGGCCATGCTCACGTCAATGATATACAATCACTAGGCTTCATCAGCTCCTTGTACCTTCACTCAAGGCCTCCCAACTTCCCACAGCAAGAAAAACTCATTTCTGAAGTGTAAGTTCCCTAGACTGTGATCTGTTGTTATAGCATTCCTTGCGAATTCTTACTTGTTCTCACACTGAAGCTGGCTAACTTCTGAGACCCATACCACCAGCTGGCCAGCTGGTAGAGCAAAGCAAGGAGCATTGTTTCTTCTCCCCTAGGTTCCATCCTTGGCCATTCATGACCTAGGTAACTGAGCCTAGCTGTTCAGAGAACAGCTTTCAAGCATAATCACATCTTTCTACCCATGCAACCCTCCTTCACTCCAAAGGCTGACTGGCCACCCAGCTGCCAGCCAAGCATGTCTTGGGATCTGTAAATGTAGCATATACAGCAACATGGCCACAAGGACTTCTCCTTTTATGACTTTGGGGAACCGAACACAGGTCTTGCCCAGTCAGAGATTACTACATATTCAGGGTACTAGGTTCCAAGACAGTACCATGCAAGATACTGGGAAACTGCCCATAAAATCCAAGCATCATTCCTTCTGACCAGAGCCACACGAGGCAGAGTGAAATACTTGGGGACTCCATACTTAGGATCCTCCCACCTTGGAAACAACTCAACCCAGACTAACAAAGTCTGAGAATGCTTCCTCTGCGGAACTGGGGACTGAGGACTTGTGCTCACCTAATAACCCGGATGGCTCTTAGATGCTTTGTAGCCTCAAGGTTGTCAGGTGTTGGTGCACATCTTTGATCCCAGCAGCACTCCAGAGGCAGAGGCAGAGGCAGAGGCAGATGGATCTCTGAGTTCATGGCCAGCCTGGTCTACAGAGGGAGTTCCAGGACACAGAGAAATCCTGTCTTGAAAAAAAATAATAAATAAATAAATAAATAAATAAATAAATAAATAAATAAAAGATAAAGTCTCATAACATCAAGGTCTTTGGGAATGAGGAGTGAACATGAACACATGCATGTCCTCATGCTTTGTGCCCACTACCATTTTATCACTGTTACAGAACATCTGGTAGAAACTTAAGAGGAGAACTGGACAGGTGGCTCAGCGGTTAGGAGCACTTGTTGCTCTTGCAGAGGACCTGGGTTCACTTCCCAGCATCTACATGGCAACACAACTGCCTGTTACTCCAGCTCCAGGGATCTGAGGACACTGCACACACACGATGTCCAGATGTACAGACAGGTAAAATTGCCATACACATAAAAATAAAATACATAGATCTTCTTTTAAAAAAAAATTAGGCAGGGTGGTGGTGGCTCACACCTTTAATCCCAGCACTTGGGAGGCAGAGGCAGGTGGATTTCTGAGTTTGAGGTCAGCTTGGTCACAGAGTCAGTCCCAGGACAGCCAAGGCTATACAGAGAAACTCTGTCTCGAAAAAAACCAACCAACCAGCCAACCAACCAACCAACAAACAAAAAAATTAAAGGAAAAAAATTTACTTTGTTCAGGTTTTCAGAGGTCTCCACGTAAGCTTGGCTGGACCTCTTTCTGTGGGCCTGAGGGAAGCAAAGCTGAATATCCTGGCAGCAGGATCATGTGGTGGGGGAGGATGCTTGCCTCAGAGCAACAAGTAATTGGAAAAACAGGGAAGAGGGTAGCAAAGATACATACCCTTCAAAGACTCCACCAGCCATCCCCCTCTTCCTGTCAGCACCCCCCCAGGCTCTGCTAGCCAGCTATAATCTGTTCAGCTATTAATCCTTTTAATGGATTAACTCCTGTTGGAAGTCAGATCCATCCTGACAAACCACCCCCATCAGTGCTTGAATGCCTCTGGGCACCGAGCCTTAAGCACCAGTCCCTTCGAGAGACACTTATGCCCAAACCACAGTATGTTTTTGTCCACATCCAGGACGCCAGCAAAGTCAGGGCACAGGACCCTGAGGAAAGCACACTGGAGGAAGTCATGCAGAACTTAGCCACCATCTGAGGAGAGAGACGCTAGGACTCTAAGGTGAAGGTCTGAAGTACCATGAGAAGACTGGGGTGGCAAGCCCGCCAAAGGCAGGCAGAGGTTTAAGGGGGAGAGTGGCTCCAGAAGGGCCAGGCACTGGATCCTCTACAAATCCACTAGTCAGTATGGGCAAGCCTTGGAAGGATTTGAAGACACAGACATCCACACCGTCTGTCTTAATGGTTTTTATTGCTTTGATGAAACACCATGACCAAAAGCAAGTTGGGAAGGAGTTTATTTGGCTCATACTTCCATATCTCTGTTTATCATCAAAGAAAAGCAGGGCAGGAACTCAAACAGGGCAGCAACCCAGAGGCAGAGGCTGATGCAGAGGCCATGGCTTGCTTCCTCTGGCTTGCTCAGCCTGTTTTCATATAGACCCCAGGCTCACCAGCCCAGGTATGGCACCACCCCCTATCAATCATTAATCAAGAAAATACCCTACCAGCTTGTCTATAGTGAGATCTTATGGAGGCATTTTCTTAGTTGGGGTTCCCTCTTCTCAAACGACTTTAGCTTGTGTCAGGTTGACATCCAGCATACCACACATTTCCTGAAAGGTCCTGCTGTCAACCACTGGAGGTGGACAAAGGACAGAGGGGTTCCCTGAGAGGCACATGCTATAGTCAGCATGGGAAAATTCAGAAGCCAGAGAAAAGAAGCCACTGATAGGAAGAGAAGAGGAAGGAGAGCCATTTACCAGGTAGACTGATGGGTAAGGGCAATCAGGTGACAGTCTGTGAAAGACTCTCTGGGGTAGAGCTGGTTCCAGAGGGGCTAAGGATGGGCTAGTAGGCAGGACCATCATTACAGGGCTTTAAAGACATTGTCCACACCAGAGGTTAAACTTGAAGGGTGGGGGGACGAAATCGGGCTTGTTTCTTGAAAGAATCTGGCCCCAAAGTTCTCAAATATCTTCACAAATGCTGGTTTGGGGGGAGGGCAGGAGGCTGAGGATGTAGCTCAGTTGGTAGACTATTTGCCTACCATGCTTGAAACCCTGAATTTGATTTCCATCACCATGTAACCTGGGGGTAGTGGTGCATACCTATAATCCCTCCCTGGCACTGGGGAGGTAAGAAGCAGGAGGATAAGAAACTTGAGGTCATCCTCAACTACATAGCAGTCTTGGGGATAGTCTGGGCTACAACAAACCACCTTGCAAACCAACTAGACAAAATGTGACAGCCTTAGTTTCTTCCTCTGTTAGGTGGGGGTAATAACAGAATGTGCCATGTGGCCTGTGTCATTGCTGAGTGTCACAGTTGTTCTGAATTTTCTGGAGTGGCATTTTCAGGAGAAGGCAGCCTTCTTGTTGTGGCTGACCCTCCTGGAAGGAGGTCAGAAACCACACAGCAAGGAAGCGATTGGCTGCTGTCTTAGACGGGCCTAAGCCCAAACAACAATGCGGTTGATGGTTTGTGAGCGGGCTAGACCACGTATCTGAGCTAAGGGTCATACACACACCAGAGGGCTAATCTTTGAGGCAGGGCTGACTTAGGGGAGCTTTTCTGTTTCACATATGTAGTGCTAGGGTCCCAAGAACAGTAGAGAGAACTTCAATGTCACCCTTATGTTGAGGGAGGACTACAGGCAAAGAACAGACTTCTAAGAGAGTGGAGAAACCTTGCACTCGGAAGAAGGCACCCAAGAACTCCTTCCAGGTCAGAGGCCTTCCTCAAAACACACTTCCAATTGCCATGGGATTCTGTATGCAAATAAAATCTGGACTCTCTGAAGGCAATGTGCCTAGCCTGCCTGTCCTAGCACTGTGTGTCACATAGGAGAAAGGAGACTTAGTGTCAAGTTATGTAGCAATTTCCTCAGAGATCAAATATTCCATCTTGGAGGGATGTTCATGAAGACATGAGATATTCTAAGAAGAAAACATTCCATCCTTGGGTTAAAACACAGGATGTTAAGAGGGATGGCTAATGGTACTACAGGGAAGCTCCTTAAGACACAAGATGTAGCCGGGCGGTGATGGCACATGCTTTTAATCCCAGCACTTGGGAGGCAGAGGCAGGGGAATTTCTGAGTTCGAGGCCAGCCTGATCTACAGACTGAGTTCCAGGACAGCCAGGGCTACACAGAGATACCCTGTCTTGAAAAAACAAAAACAAAACAAAGCAAAACAAAAAAAGACACAAGATGTTCTAAAGGGGAGGTCAAACACTGTATCCTGTAGATAGACTCCTTAACTTCAGAAAGTAAACAACACAAAGGCTTCAGGAAGTCCCTGAAACTGACCTGATTCACTCGGTATCTCCCTCCCAGTGTTTATCTGGGCAGTAAGAATGACTGAAGGGAGCTCTCAGATATTCTGAGCTGCCCGGAGAAGGAAGATAGGCGAAGATTGGCCAAGCTATGTGGAAGAGGCTGAGACCAGCTGAACTACCTAGAAGGCACACTTGCCAACACGTTGAGCCCCCTTAAGTTTATGCAGTGAGCACCAGGCTTCCGGCTTTCATGAGCTGTCACCCATGCTGAGGAGGGCTTTTGAGACATTTCTGGTCCTGTAAGTAACCCCTCATCCATCCTCCTGTATATAAGGCAAATATGACTCACTGATGGACCTTGGTTGTTATTCATACCTTGGTCTGACCTCTGTTCCTTACTCAGGGTAAGTAAATGCTCCTTCAAATCTCTCCAGGAAAAGTGTTACATCACACAAATCCCAGGACAGAGTTAAGAATCTGCTCTGGCCTCTGGCTCCCTGAGGCTCTGGGGGTGAGGGGCCAGTGGCTGAACCTCCCTAGTTTTCTTGTCTCCAGCCTGGTGTGATGGTAACTCACCATTCTCACAACTCACAGTGGACAGGAGCCTGGAGTGAGTAAACCTGTATATAGCACAGAGCAGGAACTGGCACAGGGCAGGTACCTCATAAACACCAGCAGGGAGTCATGGGGGGGGGTGGGGAACACAAGCCAGTACTTTCCACTGACGCCTGGATTCGCCTGGATTCCGTTTGAAGGTTGTAATTTGGCCAGGGGTTTGTTTTAATTAGTGAGCTGCAGGAAGAGTGAATTTGGTGGGGAGGGGTTCAAATGCTTGACGATTTCTCCAGGTGGCAGGGAAAAAAATATTAAGTGAAAAAAAAAGAAAAAGAAAAAAAAACAGCATGAGAAACATTCTCGGGAGTGGCCTGTGAGCACGGCCTAAATATAGCAAAGGGCATTTTTGGAGATGGCAAAATGGTGCCCAGGGCTTGGAAGAAAACAGCATCTTTCCCAGCGTTTCCATCCAGCTCCCTCATGAATCAAGGTGATCGGCAACAGCCAGCAGGAGTCAGCACATGAGTATCAGCCCCACAGCCTGGCTTTGGGCACTGCCTGGTGCAGAGGGGCAAGCACAGACAATGAGCACTTTTCCAGCTCTGGCCCAGTCGGCTCAACCACACCTCCAAGGCTTTTGCAAATCTGCATTTTGAAAAAAGAAGCAGAGCTCTGAGGAGGCAGAATTTAGTCAAAGAGCTTCAAAACCAAGCTCAAGGGCTGGAGTCCCACAAACCCCTAATTGGGTCCAGGTTAGCAGTGCCACAGCGGGGACTCAGCCATGTGGTGTCTGACGAAAGCCTTCCTTCCCCAACGGCTTTTTTTTCTGAGTTTCTGACATAAGCCATAACAAACACCATACAGAACCAATTACTCGGCGCCCCGTGGAAGAGGCTATGCTGTGGCTGGGGTGGTTGGCTGGGGGCCCCTCTGAGGATGCCTCTTCTGTGCAAAGGCCACTCTCCTGCCAGTTCGGTGACCCTATTCTGTCCAGAGCCAGGCCTACCAATCCTGAGGAAAACCACAGAGTGATTGATGGTGAATTCGGAAATGTGGGTGGTGTGGTGACTTCCACTCAGGAAGATGGGTTCGTGGATGCTAAGTGATTGAACAGATGCCTCTCAGGGGCTTTTGATGTCATAATCCAAGAGGGGCTCACACTACAGAGAGAGTTTGGTGGGGTAAGGGTTGCTGGGTGTGTGATTAAGCAGGGCACCCACATGCTCAGTTGGCAAACCTCTACTGAGTACTTTGTTCAAAGCCATGTGCTATGTGGTTCCCTTAGAACATGCATCCCCGTTGTTCATGGCCTTACTTGGAGAGAGTAAGAGAACACAGAAGGCAAAGGTGCAGGACTGGAGCTTGCTTGCCCTACAAAGAGACAGCATACGATGGCCAAGCGTGCTTTCCGGAGCGAGATGCAACTGAGTTTCGGTCCTCACTGCCCAGGTGACTTAGTTGCTAAGGGCTCAGAGTTCTCATCTGAAGCTAGGAGCCATCTGACAGTGGCACTCTCAAGTGGTGGTACGAAATACATGGAGGAATCCGAGCTAAAAGGTCTCAGGACGAAGAAGGAGCTCCAGTTTCCTTTCTGCTGGAGAGTCTGTGAGGCTAACAGAAAGAATCCCAAATGGAGCTCTTCTGAGCTTGTCACTTTGGGTGTGTCAGGACAGCCCGGCAGGGAAGGAAAAGGGGAGAATTCAGTTATCTAACATGTTTATTTCCTGGCTGCCTTCTAAAAGCAAAGCAAACAAATGCACTCAAATCTGTAATTAATTAGAAGCCCCGGCGGTGGCAGCTGACAGGCATATCTGCATCACAGAGATGTTGGCCCAAGTCCAAGGTGCTAATCCAAGTGAGGATGGTGGACCTCTGTGAGCCTCCATATAAAGCAATGGTTCTCAACCTGTGGATCCAACCTTTTCATGGGCGTGGCCTAAGACCATCAGAAAACGCAGACATTTCCATTACGACTCACAACAGCAGTAAAATTAGTTATGAAGTATCAATGAAAACAATTTTATGGCTGGGGGGTGGGTTGGGGATGGTCACCACAGCATGAGAAACTGTATTAAAGGGTCGAAGTGTTAGGAAGGTTAAGAACCACTGCTGGCCAGGCAGTGGTGGCACGTGCCTTTAATCCCAGCACTTGGGAGGCAGAGGCAGGCAGATTTCTGAGTTCGAGGCCAGCCTGGTCTACAGAGTGAGTTCCAGGACAGCCAGGACTACACAGAGAAACCCTGTCTCAAAAAAACAAAAAAAAAAAAAAGAAAGAAAGAAAAAAAAAGAAAAAGAAAAAAAGAACCACTGCTGTAGAGTCTTTAAGGCAGGGCCGCTTGACAGGCAGTAGGATGTGAAAAGGAGATCAAGAGGTGCTTTGCAGCTTTAGCCTTCTCTCTCAGTAGCCCGCTTTTGCCGTCCACTAATGCTTTGCGGGCCCACAGGGACTGACTGAGCCTTTGGTCTGCCTTCAGCATCTCCTCTGGTGGGCTCTGACGCTTTAGGACCCTCCTTTTGCCAACTTTACTTTCAATCATCCCAGACCAGAGCCCCTCAGTAGCAGGGTCCTTCATGACTTCTTTTGATGAGAGAGACTAATGGGTGAGGGGTTACTCACAGGGCTGTGGCTGACTCAAAAGCTGCTGCATCGCCACAAAAGTGTACCCCAGCACAGGTGACCCCAATGTAGGTGACGACTCATGAAAGCTACAACCACTGGAGTCCCCACCTCAGTCAATCTTCTACCTAGTCTATCAAGATGGCGCGCACATGAAGGTGCTGGGGTGGGGTGGAGAGAGGGATGAAATCTTGTTGGGGTTTTTGTTGTTGTTGTTGTTGTTTTGTTTTGTTTTGTTTTTTGGCTTTTTCGGGACAGGGTTTCTCTGTGTAGCCTTGGCTGTCCTGGATAAAATCTAAAGTGGTCTTCATCACGTGTCTCTACTGTGAGGGAACATGAACAGGCCCAATCCTGAGAGGGCCTCTTGCCAGTAGTCACAGTTGCTTTGCTCTCAAGACAGCAGTGGTGTGTCATACCTGGGGACAGAGGTCCACTCGATAGGACCGCATCAGAGCTATCCCCCTGCCCTAGGACCTGCTCTGTGTAAATAATACTAAGTCCCTCCACCAGACCACAGGTCCCACTGGGCTGGACATGGTGAGTGAACAGGAGGGACAGGTTCAACCTGTGTCCTGAGCATCAGGCAATCAGGGCAGTTTCTCAACTCCTTGGTGGATCCTAAATATGAGTTTATATTAATGCCATTTACAATTGTTCCTTGAAGGTGGAGTTCATCTTGAGAATACAAAGGGAGCCAGACCCCAATTCAGGCGTTCCGGTTTTGTTTTATCATGTGTATACAGATGAATGTGCGGGGGACACAGGTCAACCGTAGGTGTGGTTTTTCAGTAATCATTTAAAAAACCTTAATTGTGTATGTTTAGCCTATAGTATATGTGTGTGCTGATGTGTGTGGAGGCCAGTACACAGTGTCTTTCTCTACCATTCCCCACCCTGGTGTTTGAGACAGGGTCTTCCCCTGAGCCCAGAACTTACTACGGATTGGCTAAGCAGACTGCCCAGTGAGCTTCAGGGATCTGTCTGTCTCTCTCCACCCTGCTGGGACTGGATGCCATCGTGCATGTGGCTGCTTTGTGATGGCATGGCAGATGCTCTACCGACTAAGCTATCTTATCACTGGGATAGTTTACCTGTCCACCCAGTCTGGTGAGCCAGGAAGCCCCAGGATGTCTGCCTCCCCTGACGCTAGGATTACAAGTGTCTATCTCAGTGTCAGGCTTTTTATCTGCGTGCTGGGGAATCAAACTCAGTTCCTTAGGCTTGCACATCGAACGCTTGACTGAACTGTCCCTCCAGCCCTACCTTCAGTTTTGGTTATGGCTGAGTAAGATCTTTTGTCTCACTCCCATTGCCACCCAAAAGATCATTTTGACTGGAGGTGACCTTGAAAAGGAAAGGCACTATTGGAGTCTGGCAGAGAGGGTACCTGCAAGGATTCAGTGTCTGGAGGGAGGCGGATGCCAGGACTGGGCCAAATGTGTGCTCTTTTTTCTTGAAGGTGGAGTTCAAGGGAATATGAAGGGAGCCAGACCCCAATTCAGGCATTCCGGTTTTGTTTTATCCTGTGTATACAGATGCATGTATGGGGGACAGAGGTCAACCGTAGGTGTGGTTTTTCAGTAATCATTTAAAAAAGCTTAATTGTATATGCTTAGCCTATAGTGTGAGACAGGCCACCGGCTGGTAGAGGCAGCATGGGGAGGGGTCAGGAATGATTTCCAGGCTTCTCTTGTGGGACCAGGGCTAGCTTTCATCAGTGTGGCACCTAGAGATAGAAGAGCAAGCCAGGTTGGGGGTAAATAATGAGTCTGGTTTGGACATGTCTAGGTAGAAGTTTCTAGATGTGGAAAGGAAGGAGCTCAAAGGAGAAGGCTGGAGATCAGATTGGAGCTGTGCGAGGTATCTACACCAGCCCGTGGAAACCTCCAAAGAGGCTGCACGGTCCCAGCCCACCCATGCCTGGAGAGAAAGCAGCAGGGGCCCTCTGGGTTATGACATCCCTAGGTGATTTGTAGGAAAGATGTCTTGTGTTTTTGTTTCTCAGCAGGCCTTCCAGAGGGGAAACTAAAACCCCACATCCTGATGCTCGGTGCAATTTCCAGTCATTTCCACCAACAACATTTGGTTCTTATTATCAAGAGATACTCACACAGATGCTGTATTAAAACCTTGGCTTCCACGGATAAAGAAAACAAGATAATCTGAAGCATTGCAACAGCCCTCAGACATTTACGATTCCAAGAAACGCTCGTTGGCTAACTCTCCAGCAGCTCCATTTCCAGTGTTTCTGGGTGGATGGAGGCCAGCCGCTCCGGGGATCCGAGGCTGTCATTTGAACTTTTAGCCGGGAGAGCCAATGGGAGGAGGCCTGGGCATTTCCCCCAACCTCTTGCCTCACACTCAGGGGGACCCTCAGACATGGCTAATCAGGGCTTGTTTACTGAGAAAAGAAACAGGCCAATGTCACAAGTTTTTGCATGCAAAATGTTCTCAACTTGACGTTGCTTACCGAAGCTTCTAGCAGCTTCTCACTGGGAGGGATGATTTTTCTAAGACAGAGACAGAAAAATATTTATGTGGAGCTCTTAGTTTGGACTTCAGTGGGGAACCTTACCCTCCCCCCTGTTCAATTTAATTTCGGTGATTTTTTTGGCTCCTCCCATGTAGCATTACTGGCACGACATGCTACACACACGAGATATCCCTGAAGCATATTCTTTCATGTAATTGCCATGTAAGCCTCAGAAGAGGATTAGGATGTCAGTGTTTATTAACCCCGTTTTACAAACGTGGAAACCCAGTCTTGGCATGTCTAAGTCATGGGCAGTGAGAGGGCAGAAGATATCTGAGTGCAGGATGTGACCCTACACCCATTTGACACTGGGCCTGAGTCCCCAATGATGTGTTTATAAAAAGATAGAGAGGAGATATGTTCTATGGGGGGTGTAGTCAGGTGTGGGGGGAGGGCCATCTCAGCGGGCCCAAGCAGAGGCATCCCTTCCACATGAGGGACCAGCCACACAACAGACAGTCGGTATAGTATAGAATAGAGTTTATTCAGGGCATGGGGAGGGAAGTTAAGAGGGTAGTAGAGGCAGAGAAAGATAGAGAGAGGGAGAGAGTAGAGAAGTAGTCTGGCCATGAACATGTGGAGAGAGGGGGAAAGGAATAGGGAAGGGACAGGGGGAAGGGAAGAGCCCAAGAAGGCAAGAGAGAAACAAGAGAGCAAGAAGAGAAGATCTCCTCTTAACAAGAGAGCAAGACTTCCAGAAACGAGGAGGGGGCAAGCAGCCCCTTTTATAGATGGGCCTGCATGGCTGTTGCCAGGTAACTGTGGGGTGGAGCATACCTGGCTGTTGCCAGGCAACTGTGGGGTGGAGTTTAGACTGAATGCTACCACCCAAGCCACAGTGACCAGAGCAGTGGGACATGATGTACCTGGTCACGTGTCTCATCAATAATCAGACTCTTAGGTGAGTGGTTGGGGGTCAGATACTTGGTCAACATCACGGGAAGCGGAGAAAGCTGCTCCTAGCCCCAGGGCTGGCCTTTCTCCCCACAGCCTGGACTCTGCTCCTCTCCCTGCGCCCCCAACTTAGGCTGCTGTAAGCGGATGACACAGCCTCCCTCCAACAGCTGGGCTCAATCAAATCAAGTTCTCAGACGTCGGAACCCAGAACACTCTAGAACCTGCGAAGTTATGGAGAAGTCTCAGACGTCGGAATCCAGAACACCCTAGAGCCTGTGAAGTTATGGAGAAGAGGCTGCACGTGTAACTAAGCGTACGCAGACGGGAGGGTTCCAGATACTGAGACCAGTGCCTTTCTTGTCTGAACCGTTCATCCTAGGCACTCAACAACATGAAACTCAGTCAGTTCTTCACCTGGACGTGCCTGTCTGGCAAATCATCAGCGGAGTCCGGGGAAACCTTCCCCCACCGGCTTGGAGCCTCAGTGGCCAGCCAGCTCCCCACACCACCCAGCTGAGAGGGCTGGCCGGATGGTGTGGCCAACTTGTGTGTCACCTCTGTGTGGAGGCTGGGCTTCTAGAAAACAGACTCAAGTTCCCCAGGAGGCTGACAGTCACAGGGCTGACACCCAGAGTCCTATCAGCCACCCCCTTCACGATGATCACAGGATCTCAGAAGCGGCTGCTAATGTCACTCACTCATGGGGGTGGGCCTTCACATACACACTGCAGGGAGTTCTGCCTCAGCATCTGTAAGCAGATGGAAGGGAGGAGTCCCAGCTGAGCCTCAGAGCCACGTGGCCTGCGTTCCTATCCATGCTTATTACTCTAGGATCTAGAAGAAATCCTTTTCTCACTCTGAGCCTCAGTTTATCTTATCAAAATGGGTATAAGATTTGTTGTTTATGTTTTGAGTCAGGGTTTGTTTCTCTGTGAAGCCCTGGCTTTCCTGACACTCACTTTATAGACCAGGCTGACCTTGAACTCATAGAGGTCCACCTACCTCTGCCTCCCAAGTGCTAGGACTAAAGACATGCAGCACCACACCTGGCTAATGTGAAGATTTAGTATCTGGGCCTGAGGACTCCCACCATATCCGTGAAGAAGAGGAGTGGGAGCCATGAAATGGGCTGTAAGAAAGTACCCTGCAAAAATGCAGCACTTCCTCTCAGGAAGAGATGGAACGATCTAGAAGAGCATCCGCAGCACCTATGCAGGCCACCTGAACTTCAAAATTAGAAAGGCCGTTTGATTTATCATCAGATTTTGCTTAGTGAGTTAATTCATAAACGACTTTCTGAGAATGCTTCCCACAAGAACCCGGGTATAGGTTATGTTCCCTTAACTTGCCCACACGAGGCCCCCTGGGCTTCCAGCATGCTTGTACCTGCTTGGGCTTAACCACCTGGCTGCAGGTGTCTCCCCACCAGAGCACAGTGACTCTAGTGCCCAGTGGGCAGACCTGCCTAGTGGGCTCAATCCAGTAGACTGTTGTGGAAGAAAGCCTCCATTCTGTAAAAGCAATATCACCAAGCAGGTTCAGTCCCCAGGCCTCAGATTGGTCATTGGTTTCCTTCTCCCTTCACATCAAATGTGCAAGGATGCCCACCTGCATCATCCTTGGCTTTGCCAGGTAGCCGGTCCTGTTTCACCGTTTCTGCTGCTTTGCCATGACCGGGTGATTGAAGGAGTCGTGTCCTTCTGGTCTTTCTGCTGAGCCCTTCCTTGCCTTTGTACTCGTGCCTGATCCCAGAAGCCACGAAGTCAGCTCTTCTCCTCGGGGCCTTTGCACGGCAGTCCCCTGCCTTCAGCCTTGAGTGCTTCCTGCGGAAGCCTTCCCTTGCTTGAGATGTTGAGAGGTGTCACTTGGATCCTCAGAAGATAGACTTACCTCTCTGGATGGCTGTTGCTCTCAGAAGACTGTCTTGTCTGAAAGAAAAGCTGCCTGTCCAAAGCCATGTCTCCTTCCAGAGTGGCCACATCCAATCACTGATGTGTGTGTGCATCTAATGGCTGGTAGCCCTGATTCCTGATGATTCTGATGACTTATTCATATGTAGAGCTCTTCATGGGCTTGGCTGGAGCCCTTGTGCCCCCGGATCCCAGCTCAGTTTCTGTCTCTGTCTAAGCCTGCTTCCATTGGCTCCCACAAACCCATTCATGCCAGTGACATTGTCTGGAAAAAGCCCTGCATACTACCCTCCCAGTCACTGTGTGGTCCTTGTCACCCACCTCTAGTAGCAGCAGCCCTCCCCAAATGCACCCACTTTCCTTCTCATGGGTACCTGTCACCCTCTGCACAAGCAGATTTTGTTGTTCACATGTCTATGATTTATTCTCCCATCACAATATAAGCTCTATAAAGGCAGGAGCAGGTGTAGTTTATATGCCTTGAATTCTATGGCCTATTCTAGTGCCTGGTCCTCCGAGCACCCAGTCAAAACATGTAGAACAAGTAAAGTCAATTGACCCATCACCGTTGGCAAGATTCCCCAGGTCACAACCCCAATTCTAGAGTGTTGCTCATTGTGTTGTGTGGATCCTGATGTTTGACTCCCATCTCCTGGAGACCAGGGGATCAGGTGGTGATTTTAGTTTTAACTGCCCCAACAGCATGGCTTTGGAATGGACCTGACTTGGGGGATGGGGAATGAGGAAATGGCAAATATACATACAGAAACGCTGGCGTCGGGTGGGCTGGGGAAGCTGGAAGCCCTGGAGGAGAAACTCCATGTGTTTATTTGAACAGCTCATGGAGGGGGCTGGTTTTTGGTTGATCATGGTAGGGCCTGTCTGTGGGGGAGCAGTCTCAGGCTGCAGTCTTGGGGAGGAGGAAGCTGCGGTTGATAATTTCTGCACACACTGTCATCATCCGTACTTGGACCAGGGCAAGACCTTGCCATTGCCCTAAGCCTGACTCAGGACAAGCCTGGCATTCCCACGAGTCTGAGGCATTGGTGTCTTTCCCACGGCCATGCTTCAGTCATAAATACTCATTCATACAAGGGTATGCAAGCTTCCTACATTTATCCAACTTGCTAATAAAAACATCAACATCACGTTCAGCCATTTTGTGGGTCCGTTTGAGTTGGGCCTTGTCTATGTATTTGCTTCTTTGTTCCTGTCCCTCTGCTCTCTCTACTGCATGTCATTTCTTACTCACTCCCCAGTTGTTAGGTTTGAACCTAGGTAATGAGCTAAGCCAGAGCTCTCCCACTCACTGTGTGGTTTGAACGAGAATGTCTCCCATAGGCTCAGATGTTTGAACACTTTGTCCCCAGTTGGGGGCACTGTTTGAGTAGGTTTTGGAGGTGTAGCTTTGCTGGAAGAAGTATGTCACTGGAGGTAGGGTTTGAGGTTTCAAAAGCCATATACTGTTTAGAGTTTGTTGGTTTTGCTTCCTGCTTATGATTCAAGATGTGAACTCTCACATCCTGTTAAAACCAGCTGCTTTCTGCCATGCTTTCCTGTCACAATGGGCTCTTACACCTCAGGAATCGTAAGCCCAAATACACCTTTCCTTATGTAAGTTGCCTTGGTTATGGTGTTTTATCACAGCAACGGAAAAGAGACTAAGACATCCACTGAGCTCCACCCCAGCCTCTAATTGCCACAGCCAGGGCCATACCACTGTGCCTGCTACACCATAGCTCTCTGATGGTTTGAATAGGTATGACCCCCATAGATTCATGTGTGTGAATGCTCGGTCCATAGGGAATGGCATTATTAGGAGGTATGTCACTATTAGGAGGTATTAGGAAGTATGTCACTGTGGAGACAGGCTTTGAGGTCTCCTCTATGCTCAAGCAATGCCCAGTGTGGAACACAGTCCCTTCACAGTCCCTTTCTGCTGCTTTCAGATCAAGGTGAAGAACTCTCAGTTCCTCCATCCCTATGGCTGCCTGCAGGCTGCCATGATAATAATGGACTGAACCTCTGAAACTGTAAGCCAGCCCCATTAAATGCTTCCTTTATAAGAGTTGCCTTGGGCTGGGCAGGCGCATGCCTTTAATCCCAGCACTTGGGAGGCAGAGGCAGGCGGATTTCTGAGTTCGAGGCCAGCCTGGTCTACAGAGTGAGTTCCAGGACGGCCAGGGCTATACAGAGAAATCCTGTCTCGAAAAACAAAAACAAAACAAAAAACAAACAAAAAAACAGAAAAACAAAACAAAACAACAAAAAAAAGAAGTTACCTTGGTCATGGTGTCTCTTCACAGCAGTAAAACCCTAACTAGGACAAGCTCTCTCTAGGTACATGTCAGATAAATGTAAAACAAGCCCTTCCTTCCAGAGTGTGAGCTCTCTGGGGGCAGAGTCTGCAGAGAAGAGTTGCCCAGCATTAGGGCATGACTTACAGGGGCTATCAGCCAATCCCAGGTTGAATGTGATTCAGTGTGAGTGCTGCCAGTCTCTACATGTTGAAGTTATCAGAGAGCATGCTCAGCCAAGCCGGGTGTTGTGGGAACGTGACCACCAGCTCTGACCTGATGGCTCTGTGCTTTCTGCCTGCCCAGAAATGAACTGCTCTATCCTAGTAGAGTGCTCAGACCTGAGTGATAGCTTACACAGCTCCCCTGAGAGGAAATGGTTGTCACATTCACTGACACCGTTGAGGCCTTCCTCTGCTGGGAGAAACCAAAGACTTAGGTTCAATTCAAATTTAGATTAAATGAACTCATTCGTACTGCTTGTTGGCTGGCAGGCAGCCTTAGAGCCAAGACAGCCTGCTGTGCGGAAGTAGGGTCCAGGTGGAGTTTTAAGGTAGACATCAGAAAGGTGTGTATTACAGCTGTCTATGGAATCCACCAACAGCGGGGCAGGATAACTGTCCTGCTTCCCTGGCTTCCTTCCCGTTAGAGAGTAATAAAGGAAGCATTCCATCCCTTTCCCAGAGCCATAAGCAGAGGCTTTCCAGAGGCAAAGGCAGCTGTTAACGCTCACAGCCCATTATCCCACCCTTATCTCACCTGCAGGCCACTAGGATCTCCTAGACATTCCAGAGCAAAAAGTCAACTAACGGCCCTTATCCGGATGCCTGGCTCCATAGTTAATTCTCCTTAGTCCTCTCAGGGGAGCTGTGTAAGCTATCACTCAGGTCTGAGCACTCCACTAGGATAGAGCAGTTCATTTCTGGGCAGGCAGAAAGCACAGAGCCATCAGGTCAGAGCTGGCGGTCACGTCCCCACAACACCCGGCTTGGCCGAGCATGCTCTCTGATAACTTCAAGGGCCTCTCTCTGAGGTGCTACATAAGGGTTTTTCTTGCCTGGTTGTCCCTCATGTTAGTGTCCTGCCCCCGCCCCCAACACACCACAGAGCACTCCCCCTTATCAATTAACAGGGCCAGATAACTAGGGTACTGTGAGCCTGGCCTGTTTTCCTATGGCTGAATTCTTCTCTGGTAGCTCCTCAATCATTATATGATCAGTACCTGAAGGGCTGGTCCCTGTCCCAGCTCTCAGCATGTGTGAGCCCTGAGTAGCTGCAACAATACCAGAACCCTGGCTGTTTAGGCTCAGAATGTGAAACTCTCCCCAGACAACTTCCCCAGGCAACAAACCTGGGTCCTGCAGGGTTGAAGGCTCTGGGAGTAGCAAGAGGGAAGCAGCCCCTGCCCTGAAGCGACATGCATCTTAGTGATAAAGAGGAGGGCGGATGATGGTTCCATAAATCAGGCAGAAGAGCCCTGGAGGTAGGAAGGGTGCTGTGGAGGAAGAGTAGACAGCCTCTCTACCTAGGGGCCAGGAAAGGCCTGCCTCCTGTAAGGTAACTGCTAACCTGAGTTCCAAAGAAAGTGCCAGCCACGGGGGCTGGAGAGATGGCTTAGCAGTTAAGAGCACTGACTGCTCTTCCAGAGGTCCTGAGTTCAACTCCCAGCAACCACATGGTGGCTCACAACCATCGGTAATGGGGATCTGATGCTCTCTTCTGGTGTGTGTCTGAAGACAGCTACAGTGTACTCATATAAATAAAAATAAATATATTAAAAAAAAAGAAAGAAAGAAAGTTCCAGCCAGTTTGCATCTGGAAGAAAGCTTGCCGAGCAGAGGAATTGGTGAGTGTGGAGGATGCTCACGAAAGGAATGTGGGGCAGGATCGGGACACAGCAAAGAAACAAGGTGGTTGGGATGGAGGGCAATGAAGGGAAGCAGAGAAGGTGGTGACAAAGTCACGTGAACTTTCTGCTCCTCTCTCAGTTGGTAAGATCTGCCTTGCATGTTAACCCCGGCTCTGGGGCTATCTATGGTGGTTTGTATAAGGGAGACATGCGGAGATTCATTACACACACACAACTCAGTGAGAATGAGAGAGAGAAACAGAGAGGGGGAGGGAGGGGGAGGGAGGAGAGAAAGATTGAAGACTAGCAAACAGGATTTGCTGATAAGGTCTCTCCCCCTCCCCTCTCCCTTTCCCTCTCCCCCTCTCCCCTCCCCCTTCCTCTCTCTTTCTCTCCCTGTGTGTGTGTGTGTGTGTGTGTGTGTGTGTGAGTGTAAGAGAGAGAAAACCCAGTGATGAATCTAAACTTTCTACCCAGAACAGTTATAAAATGAGGTTGACATGGACAGAGACAGGAAAGATTGTAGAGTGGATTCTTGGCTTGGGGAGAAGGGAGAACAGCTTGGACAAACTAACTTTTTTTTTTATATAAAGATTTATTTTATGTATGTGAGTACACTCTATCTTCAGACACACCAGAAGAGGACTTTGGGTCTCATTACAGATGGTTGTGAGCTACCAGGGTGGTTGCTGGGAATTGAACTCAAGACCTCTGGAAGAGCAGTCAATGCTCTCCACTGCTGAGCCATCTCTCTAGCCTGACACACTAACTTTTAAACAAGAGCTTTATTCTTTATGTGTATGAACGTTTTGCCTGGATGTATGTATGTTTATGCACCACGAGTGTGCCTGTTGCCTAGATAACCCAGAAGAGGGCATCTGATCCCCTGGGATTGGAATTACGGATGGCTGTGTGTTGCCATGTGGGCACTGGTTCCCCTAGAAGAGCAACCAGTACTGTTAACCACTGGCTCATCTCTTTGGCCGGGACACATTAATTTTGTCATGAGATATTCTAGTTGACTGGTCAAGATGGAGTTCAAGACAGAGACTGGGTTGGAGCCCCACTCTACAGCTGTCTGTTGGACTTAGCTTCTTGCCTTGTACCCTTCGTCCTATAGCTTCCTTAAGGCCAGAATAAAAGACAGAGCCCGGGTTGGAAAGCTGTACTAGAGAGTTGTCACCCATATAAAGGTGGGGGGAATTTAGGCTAAACCTGTCTCCATACTTGGATGATGAAGTATAACCCAAAGTGGCCTCCATGGAGATTGACCAGTAGCCCAGCCTGTTGTTTAAACATGGTGGAATTAGCCTATGAGTTATACTCCCATTAATAAGTAACTGAGGCTCAGCCTGTCATAGCACTTGAACTACAGCCAATCACAGGTTACCAACTGATCAACACGAGTTTGTTTCTGTATAAATCTTCCTTTTTCCTGGCTCTAAGTATAGCCACTGCTCTTTGAAGTATCTTTGATCTCAGTCGTACCTGCTTCTAGAGGCCTTTTCTTGTTCCAATAAAGTAAGTTGGCCCGTTTCAGATTGTTTGTCTGTGCACGTGTGCACACGCATGTAGAAGCTGGAGGTCTTTGGTATCTTCCTTAATAGCTTTCGACCTTGTCTTTCTTATTTATTTATTTACTTATTTTGCAGGGTTTCACTGTGTAGTCCTGGCTGGCCTGGAGCTTGCTTTGTAGAACAGGCTGGACTTGAACTCACAGAGATCCGTCTGCCTCTGTCTGCTCAGTGCTGAGATGAAAGCCATGCACCACCATGTGGGGCTCTACCTTGGTTTTTGACACAGGGACTCTCACTGGCCTGGAGCTTGTCTAGTACAATAGGCTGGCTGGGCAGCTGAGTTCAGGGAACCTCCTGTCTGCACTCCCCCAGTACTGGGATTACAGGAATGTGGGACAATTTTTATATGGGTCTGATGACTGAGCTCAACTTAGGTTCTCATGCTTATGCAAGCACATTAGTGAGCCTTCTTATGTCAGATTTTCAAAAAATATTCAACATTCCAAGAGTGTGTGTGTGTGGTGTGTATACGTGTGGTGTGTGTGTGTGGCATATGTGAGTGTAGTGTGGTGTGTGTATGGTGTGTGTGTGTGTGTGTGTGTAGTGTGTTATGTGAGGTGTGTATGTGCGGTGTATATGTAGTGTGTGTGTAATGGTGAGTGTGTGTGTAGTGTGGTGTGTGTGTATATGTTTTGTGTGATGTGTGTATGTGAGGTGTGTATGTGTGATGTATGTGTGGTGCATGTGTAATGGTGAATGTGTATGTACGTGTATAGTGTGGTATATATATATGTGTATATAATATTATATATATATATAATATATGTATATATATATATATAATATATATATATATACATATGTAGTGATACACACACACACATACACACACACACACACACACACACACACACACACACACACACTGGCCCCTGAGGACTTGGGAAAGCTAGTTCAACTTTCTAAGGCTCTGATCTTCCTCTGGAACAAGGAATGTGAGATAAAGGATGCTGAAGGTTTTAATGTGCACTGGACCAGCATAGTTCTGGGTTCCATAGCTGCAAGCCCACTGCTCCTTCCCCATGGGATTAAACTCTGACCCACACAACCCTCCCCTGGAGAGGATGAGGGTGGAGATGGGGCCTGTGGACTGCCCATCTAAGCAGCTGACTCTGGCTACTAAGACTTGCTGGTCGTGAACTTGAGTTGAGAATGAACACTGGACCAGTTAGTGGACCACTCTGGACCTTGTACCAGAGAAGCAAGCCAACGACACTGAATGGTCTTAAATAAGAGACTTAGTGGTGACTGTCTGGCTTCTATTCTTGTTCCCAGCAGATCCAGATGCTGTGTGTCCTACCCTAGGTTCTGCCCGGACATCTTGTCAACAAAGTTACACTGTGGACCTAAACCCTAGATGGGAGCCTCTGGGTGAGTAATTCAGAAACTAGTCTGGTGTGGAGGAGATGGCCCTAGCTGCAATTTTCTTTCTTGAATATGCTCTGGAGCATTCTGGCCCCCAAATTGTGGCTAGAAGAGTTGGGGTTTCTCTGATACCATTGAAAAAAGGGAGAGTTTGGTGTATTTTCTAGAATGATGGTCTCATGTCAGGGCCATGCTAAGATGCTGATCTCCTTCATGTTAGGTTTCAAACTCGGGACGAACAGCTGAGGTGCCCCCAGGTTCTCCCAGCATCCCTCAGTCCCTATCTGTTACAGACTATATAGCCGGGCTACCCTGCCCTCTACCCTGAACGCTGCAGCCCAGGGTCTGGGCTGCCCTTCCCCCAGAGGCTTTCCCTATATAATCCAGACGTTTTGATTACCTGCCCCGTTTTGTACCTTTGGCCTTCTGGCTGCAGCACTTGTTTCCCCTCTCCACCCTCCCCTCCCCCGGGCCTTCTCCTCATATGGCTCAAGGTCATGAAGGCTCTGGACTCTCCCAGACTCGCCTGCCTTGGGCTAGCCTCTCCCTTTCTACTTACAATAAACCTCCTCCTCCACCATACCTAAGAGCAGTCATACCCTTTTTCTTTTTCTCATTCACCTCATTCATAGAAGAAAACAAAGAGGCCAGCTCTATAGACATGGACTTGGAAAGATTGACGTTGTCAGACCTCTGGCAGAGGCTATGGGATCTATAGTGGGCAGCTAGTCTGAAGGTTATGGTTTAGGAAGAGCCCTGGACATCTAGGGTGTGGGGAGCAACCAGGAACGGAGCTCCACTCTGTAAATAGAGCTCTCTCCACTTAGCTCCCTGCCTGGCTCCCATTTCCTACAACCTTTTTACATCATCGGCTTCAACAGTCCCCAGCTCTGCCTGAAGCCAGGCTTCTGACCGCTGCTCACCGGACAGCATCTAGACCTATTGTCTCGTTGCACTGACACTCAGAGTGGCTGTTGCTCAGGTTATCAAAATGACCTTCCCTCTCAGCCTCCTTTATTTGTAGAGACTGTAGTGCTTGGGGAAGCAAGATGGCCAGGGCTGCGGGGAGGTTTGAGAGGCAAGCCAGGGTCGCCACCTGCTGGTGGATGTGGCAATGGCTGACAGGTTTGTTAGGGGTCCTCCTGGTAGCAGTGGAAGCAGGTGAATGGTTTTTTCTATCTGAACACTTCCTCCACTCCTAGCAAGTAGCTTTGTGTTTCTCTGCAGTCATCCCCCTGCCTCCCTGAGGAAAGACTACTTTTGCTGGTTCTGGAACATTGAACATGTAGAATCGTGTGTTGTATGTCTTTCATATCCAGTATGGTGTTTCTGCTCATGGTTTCTGTCTGTACCTTTTGGTGGAGTTTATCAGCAACTTTCTTCTTGGAATACAACACAGATGTGTGCTTCATTACCTGTTGGTAAACACTGGGGCAGTTTGAGTGTGGGAATATAACAAAATAGAGACATCGTGGCCATTTCTGTACCAGTCATTGTTAAATTAAATGTATTTATTCACTTTACATCTCAACATCAGTCCCTCCCCTCCCACCATCCCTCATGGAGATCCTCCCCTTTTCCTTTGAGAAGGGGGAGTCCCCCTCTACACATCACCCCTTTACTTACCCCCCAGCTTCCGTAACAGTCATTTTATGGACATACATTTTCATTCCTTTTCTGGCCCCTAGGGTAAGCACACAACTGGCTTTGAAAAACCCCTTTTCCCAGTTGCATTTTGGCTCTGACTTTCTCATCTTATCCATCCTCTGACTGTATTTCCAAGGGTTTCGGTATGTTCAGTGTTCTCCAGGCATCAGAACTAAGTCTGCAACATTCTCAGCACCCAGAGGAACTCTCCACCCTTTCGCTGCCACTCAAGTCTGTCCCTAGCAAAAGTATAGCCTGCTGTGTCTCTAAAGATCTATTCTAGACATGTCCAACATAAAAATGCAGTCCTACTGTGTGTAGCCTTTTGTGACAGGCTTCTTCTGCCCTTGGCATCTCTTTAAGGCCATGCATGCTATGTGTGTTCTGTTGGCATTTCATTTCTTTCTAGGGCCGAATGATCACTGTATGGAGACATCACATTTGTTGATCCATTTGATGGATGGACATACAGTGTTTCTGTGGACCTTCAAATTCTCTGGAGTACTACTGAGGGGTAAGATTGCTTGGTCATGTGGCGTCTCTGTCCAAGCTACTTCTGAACTCAGGGAGGCCAGTGTGCTCTCCCTAGGGCTCTCCCCGCAGCCAGTGTGCAGCCCCTCCTGCTACCCGGGCACTGCACCCACAGGGAGAAATCCCAGAAGCTTAGGCAGCTCGCCTTGTTTCTCTCCCAAAGGTTGTAGCAACAGAGTCTAGTATGGTCACCCACTGAAGCTAGGAGCCTAAGACACTGGCACTTTCAAAACTGTGGCATCTGAGAACTGCATCTCCTAAAGCTCCTGGAGATTCAAGTGCAGATGGTTGCTTCTACTAGCAATTACGCACAGGGGCCAGGTTTCTTGTGTGTAATGTCCTCACACGAACCTTCTTTTGGTTTAATGTGGAGAATTTAATCTTAGGAATGCTGTGGGTACGGAGTCATGCCTGCTTTCTTCCGGGGCCAGTTTCTATTAGTGTCTAATTGGTACCATCAAGTGCTTTTCCAGTCAGCCCCTCACCCTGGCAAAACCAACTTGAGACCATCAAATTAGGTTTTCTGCTGGGGGCTTCTCTCACTTCTGTGAACAAATCAGTGTTCTAGGACCACAGAGGAGTGGGCTTGTGGGTGTGAATTCTCAGGGGGCACTACAAGGCAGTGCAGAGAGACATGGGAAACTACAGGGACATGAGAAGGGAACCAAGTCCCTCATCCAGCATCTAGTTCATGTTTCTTGCTGAGTGTCAAGATTTTAAACACAACTGAGAATATTACATTCAGAGGCAATGTTCTTTTCTTTTTTTAAGATTTATTTATTTTATGTGTCTGAGTAGACTGTAGCTGTACAGATGGCCGTGAGCCATCATGTGGTCACTGAGGATTGAACTCAGCTCCGGCCCCACTTGCTTGGGCCCCGCTTGCTCTGACGTAGTACACTATAGCTGTCTTCAGATGCACCAGAAGAGGGCGTCAGATCTCATTACAGATGGTTATGAGCCACCATGTGGTTGCTGGGATTTGAACTCAGAACTTTCAGAAGAGCAGTCAGTGCTCTTACCCGCTGAGCCATCTCGCCAGCCCCCGGCAATGTTGTTTTTCTAAGAGATGTCTCCAGCAGGATGCAAAAAAAACAGTAGTAGCCCAGGCTTGCTCAGAGCTGGAATGTTTGAGATTTCTGAGTTTGGTTCCCTCAGACCTCTCTCCTGCCTACACCCCAACACACACAAAGTCTCCTTACAATTTTATTTGCAGAAGGAACCTAAGAAAAATAAGTAAATAGGTTCATATGCTTTTTCACCTTGTAAATTTTGCTTAATCTTTGAACCCAGTTATTACATCCTTTTAACAATGTTTAACTTTAAAAGCCATAAAATCTCATGTGCATACAATAAAAAAGGGAAAAAACCCAAAATATCATGTGCAGCTATTATTTTTCCTCACCACAATATTTTTATTAATTATTTGGGAATTTCATACAATGTACCCTGACACAGTGGCTTCCCATTCCTCCCAGATCCACCCGCCCACCCTTAGATCCCCCCTCAAATAGACAATAGAAAAATAAGAAAACAATTATAAACAAACAAACAACCCCATTCCTCTCCTTCCCCCACCAAGTCCAATTTGTATTTTCCGTATACTCCTTGGGGCCTGGTCAAACTCCCAGGGGCCAACTCCGTAAAGAGAACTGAGTGCTCCCTCTCCTCCCCTCCCTCTCCCTGCCGTAATCTACCAACTGCTAAGATCCACACTTCAGCACCTTTATCACAATTTCTAAGGTCTCTTCAGCTTCATGTCTGGACAATTTCATTTCAATATCTCTCATTCTCAGTTATGAGTCTGCATTCATCAACACTACTGCAAAGGACGCCTCCCTAACCATAGCAGACAGCAGCACAGATCAGAAACAGCAGCATGGTTTCCGCCGGCGGCTCCCATCACAGACATAAACCTGGGATTGGGCAGCAGTACAGATCACAGACATCAACACGGCCTCTGGCATGTTAATAAGACACTCAAGGCTTGATTCTTGTATACCTTGGCTGTGTCATGCCCTGTTCCTTAATGCTCTCTTCCTTTCTCTCTCGATGTCTGGGCTTAAATTTGAAGTGTGCATTCTCTCAACCTCTCAGTAGCTCATTAACTTTCCTTTGATTCACTCTAAATCGCATCACAGTCCTTTTCTGAAATGAATTCAAGGACCCTGCTTGACCTGAGTGGAGGTCTCTAGGGCAGAGAGTACCTCAGACTATGCATAGTAAGGTGGGGTTGCCAAGGATACCACTTTCTATCTTCAACATCCTCTTCCTTACTACCCCAGAGTCATAGAGAAGACTAATGGGTTTTTGGCCGTCTTCTTATATATGGGTGTCACACATGTTACAATGAATGGCCCTATTACATGCCATTGTAGCCAGGGCCACTGTTGACCTTAGAAGTCATTCTGGAATGTTAGGCAGCCTCTGGGCTTCAACAAATGTCTAACACAGGTCCCACATTAGAGCATTATACAGACTGATCCCTGCCCTCGGGTCCTTTGTCTCTTCATCTTTTCCCCACTGCAACCTCACAGCCACTCCATAACTTTCCACCCTCACAGTGTCACACAGGAGGTCACACAACATGGAGCCTTTTGTGTTTGGCTTCTTTCCCTTAGTTATATGCAGTTAAGTTTCCCTTGGGTCCTCACTCTTGTGTTGGAGAATCTTCACTGGTGGTGTCTGTGGTTTTCCATCTCTGTTTACATGGAACGAGTCACTTTCAAGTCCTGGCACCATCAATGAAAGTGCCGCAGGTCTTTCCTGAGGAGGCATGTGAGCCAGTGGATCACTCGGGTGAGGTAAAATGACTTCTGAGTGCTGACATTTCACCTTTCTGAGCTCCTATTTTAGAAGGGTGTTTTTTGTTTTTTGAGAGGAGGTCTCTCCAGGCTGACCTCAAACTCTTGACTCTCCTTCCTCAGTCTCTGCTGGAATTAATGTTATATGCCATCACATATAACTTAGATCTGCCTTTTACAGACAGCAGAAAACACATTTGAAATGTCTGCAGAGAAGCAGATGAAGCAAAGAAGACAAAATATTAACTGTAGATGTAGGCTGTGGGTGCATGCATACTGTACAATTCTTTTTAACTTTTCTGTGTTTGAAGTTTTTCAGAATAGAATATTAATAATAAAATTTTAAAAAACCCAAAATCTAAAGCCCTCTGGAGAATTCTTTTGGGTGTGTAAAATCTAATAAGCTATTCAGAAATAGTGGAGGGCTCCTGTCTGGGCCCTGGGTATAGTTTCGAGCTGTGAGAAATCAATTAGCCCAGAATATTGCTAGACCAAAGTAGTGTCCCAAGCTCTCAGGTTAGTTAATTCCCTTTCTTATCCTGCCTCGACTACAGGAAACTATGCTGCTGGCCATCAGCAAAGGATGCCTGCAATGCTACCAAGAAAGGATTTCAAACGAGGCTCTCTTTTTTGGGACACACAGACGTAATTAGATACATAGAGGTGGTCTCCTGGAAATTGGAAGCAAGCTATGTCTCTGCACATTGTGTCCTTGCATGTAGACATTAGGACTGCTAATGGCTGCAGTCTTCTGTGCTCACATGACTCCACCTTGCACTCCTCTGAAGGAATAAACATCTATGCTCAAATCTTCCATTAGGCCACAGGACATTCCCTGCCTAGGGGCTGTCATGAGATCTCAGACTTGAAGAGGCCTTGATGTTTATGGAGGAAAGAGACATAGCCCCCCCCCCCCCAGTTTTCACTGTACCCCCCTGATCTTAGTTACATTGTCTCTTGCTGTGAAGTGACCTTGGCAACTCTTATAAAGAAAAGTATTTAGTTGGGGCTGGCTTACAGGTTCAAAGGTTTAGTCCATTATCATCATAGTGGGAAACATGGAAGCATACAGACAGACAGACTGGATGCTGGAGAAGGAGTCTAGAGGTTTCTATCTGGATTGGCAGGCAACAGGAAGAGAGTGTGTCACTAGGCCCAGCTTGACCTCCTGAGAACCCAAAGCCCACCCCCAGTGACACATTTCTTCCAACAAGGACACACCTACTCCAACAAGGCTACATCTCATTATAGTACTACTCCCTATGGACTTGTGGGGGCCATTTTCATTTAATCCACCACACTCCTCAAACGTTGACACCTCAGCTGGCTGTCTATTGTCCATAACAGAATATTGTCCCAAGCAGACTTATTTAGCTTGGGTACCGATGTTCCCCAGAGAATCACTGGCAGACCCATGTGTACCTAGGCACTTTATTCTGTGATGGAATGACTTGTGTGTCTACCCTCCAATAGCTCAGACTGTAACTTTACGTGGTGTGGTGGTTAGAATAGGTTTGACCCCCATAGACTCATGTGTTTGAATGCTTAGACGCTAATAGAAGGTGTGGTCTTATTTGGAGTAGGTGTGGCCTTGTTGGAGGAAGTGTGTCACTGTGGGGGTGGGCTTTGAGGTCTCAAAGTGCTCAAGCTCTGCCCAGTGTGATCTAGTCCCTCCTCCTGGCTACCTGTAGAAGACAGTCTCCACCTGGCTGCCTTCTGATCAAGGTGTAGAACTCATGGCTCTTCAGTATCATGCTTGCCTGGGCACAGTTGTGCATCCCACCACGATGATACTGGATTGAACCTCCGAAACTCTAAGCTGGCCCCAGTTAAATGGTTTTCTTATAAGAGTTGCCTTAGTCATGGTGTCTCTTCACAGCAATGAAGACCCTAACTAAGATACCTGGAAATAGGGTAATTATAAGTGCAATTGTTAACACAAAGCCACTACATCCTCTCTCAATATGACTGGTGTCCTTATCTTCATGGCATCTCCATCATAAACTTCTAGCCCTCAGACTGTAAAGAACTAGAAATGTCTACTGTGTGGTCTTCTGAAGTGCGCTCAAGGCTCCCTCTCTGACACATCCATACCCACCCTCTCTTCCTGGCCAGTGTTCTTGTCTCAGAATGCACTCTCAGAATCAGAAGCTCTTGCTCAAGAAACGATAGCTAGGTTCTAGAGGCAGGTGCCCTGGGTTTGGCAGTGGGGCCACGCAAGTATATAGAAGGGCACCATGAAGCCCACAGAGGTTCCTCTGAAGGGACTGGACCCTGATCTCTTCTGAGATGAGAGTCTTTGGTTTCCATGGGTCTCTGGCAACATTTTAGTCAGCATCATAGGAATCCACATTGCTCCAAAGAAGAGAGGCCCAGTCTCCTTGTGGCTGGAACCATTCACAGGGTTTAGGGGTGGTCCCTAAGGAAAACACCCAGACAAAGTGAAGCCTGTAGAAAAGTGTAGGTGGGTCCTGTAGTTGACCAAACACTGTGAGTCATTTTGTCACTACCACTGGAGTCTTGGTTCAGGTGGGTGTTTTTAAAGCCCAGGCCTTCAAGGAAACCTGTCCATAACTGTGGGCAAAAGAGGTGGCCATTGAGTGTACACTGTCTTCCTGCTCTGGTGACCTCAGGTCAGGAACAGTTAAATGTTTCTTGAAAGCCCAGCACCTGTTGGCTATGCCAGCGGGAGCCTATTTCCCAGAGAGTGCATCTGTGACTGGTCAATGTGTAGGTCTCCTTGGTCTGAATGTCCCACTCTAGGGATGTTTGGGACCAAGAAGGAGCACTCTTGTTGGTACAAGTTCAAGACAGAGTAGAGATGTGAGCAGAGATGAAATGAGTGCTTCTGGACCACACCCCTGAAGGGAGGTAATGCTTCCTGCCCAGGATCTGGTGACAGGATGTGACATAGGGTTGCAAGCTGGAACAGAGGCCTAGACCTTAGGGTGGGAGCTACATAGTGGCTCTGGAGGGTGAGCAAAGGGCAGAGGGCCCTGGGTCCTCCCCCAGCCAGCAGGGCTCGTAGGTCAGCTTGTTTTTCTTACAGCAAGAAATAAAAACTGATGCTTTATAGAATCCACAGTTGCCTGGGGCCTTTGTTACAGGGGCCGGGAGATAAAAAGGCTGAAAGCCAGACTTGGTGGGCTCAATCCTGAGTGCTGACATTTTCTGGGGGGATGGTGGGGATGGGGAATCACCATAAACCAGATGTGTTCCTTTAATTCAGATTCTCACTAGACAGTGAGAGTGGTAAAGGGATTGTTCTCCCTTTATAGTGAGAATCCAAGGAAGGAGTGCTTTGTGGAGCACATGGAACACACCTATGATGCCCACTGAGTTAGAGAATGACTGAGCAGCCAGCTTGGAGCTTGGGGAGCACACACGCCCTCAGTGTAGCCTCTCTAGAATTGTTCATTGTGCTCTATGTCCACAGCACCCAAGCCGTGCTAGAGACCTTCACAGAGCAGAGCTTGGCCACATGTGCGCATGCCCATAAGGAATGTTCAGACCAAGGAGCGGATTCACTCTGAAGTAAGTGTGACTACTAGGGGACACTGCTCTAAACAAGAAAAGAGGAGTCTTTTCTCTTAGCGGCCTCTTGTATTAAACTGTGAGAAGTAGTCTTCTGTGGGTTGACTTGAGGAGGCT
The DNA here is from genome assembly GCF_008632895.1 of Mastomys coucha. NCBI lineage: Eukaryota > Metazoa > Chordata > Mammalia > Rodentia > Muridae > Mastomys > Mastomys coucha. The sequence goes on along the minus strand of NW_022196893.1, from coordinate 15,995,279 downwards.
TCATCCATTTGTTTTTTCCTAATGACAAAAGGAAAAAGATGAACCATCATGTGGGGCAAAGCCCATGAACATTTTATCCACATAATACAGAATCTGTTCCAATACTAAGGAGTTAAAAAAAAAAGAGCTTCCCGGGCCTGGAGAGAGGGCTCAGTAGCTTAGAGCACTTACTCTTGCAGAGAATTCAGGTTCAGTTCCCAGCACCCACATGGAGGTACACATCAGTGTGGAACTCCAGTCCTAGGGCATCTGTTGCCCTCTTCTGGCCTTTGTGGGCACTGCATGCAAGTGGTACACAGGATTCTAAAACTATGTATGTATGTATGTATGTATGTATGTATGTATGTATGTATGTATACACACATATATGCATATGTATATATGAATATATACACACACATACATATACATGTATATATAAAATGTCAATGACTCATGGGGACATTCTACATGAATATGACTGTATCTTGTCAGGTCATTTCTGAGTGCTCCTTTTAAGTCTCAGTGGAAGCCATGGCAACTGTCTGACCTATCGGTGATGGAGTTCTGACTAGAGCAGATGCCTGGGTTCCCTTCAGGACTCAAAGGTAGAATAGCTGAGTGGCAAATGTATACCTGGTCACTTGCTACTTTAGCTGGCATGGACATACCCAGAGCTACTCCTGGAGTTCTGCCCATATCCAGCTGACTGACATGTGAAAGAGCCTGGGAGCCCTCTTTCCCTCTGCCTGGAGAGGCCAAACAATGGGCTACTACTGAACCCCAAAGCTCAGCCATGAAGTCTGCTTCAGGAAGCCCCTAATTTCTCATGTGACTTGTGTTCCTCAGGTGCCCACTGACTCTGCACCAACTCACCATAAATACTTCTGTCTGGCCAGCCTGAGGTTGCTGCAGTCCAGGGCCTTGCGCTGTTCCCGCAGCAAGCGCTGCTGCTGCCGCTCCTGCAGCAGGCTGGCGTGAGCCTTCTGGATCCTACGCAGGTCCCAGTCCATGCTGTGCTGGCGCTCTTCCTCCTGAAGCCTCTGGAATCAGGAAAAGGGCTTTACTACCTTCTCTTGGGGCCAGGAGCCTTGCGGTTCATCTGGGAAGCCTGACCTCTTTTTATGGATGGGGAAACTCACACTTGGAGAAGGGAAAGGAGGTGAGCTTCCCACCCTGCCTTTGTCCTGCGTGGCCTGACTTCTTTCCTGCCCTCAAATGGCATTGATGCCCTCTTATTCCTGAAGGAACAGCGGGGACCTGACTTCCACAGTGCTCCCAGCCAGACTGATTCCTGTCAGGTCCTCAGGAGGGTTTCCAGCTGGCTTTGCAAAATCAGATACTGCCCCAGCAAGCTGTACAACATGGGGGTCACTTGTGGAATCCTTGAACATACAGATATAAGCCTCACTCAGTGACAACAATGTCACTGTGGGAGTGTTGGGGATAGCCTAGTTCCAGATAATGTGCCTTTTAGACCCAGACATGCATTCCAGATCCCTCTTTGCCAAGCATGGAGCCCTCCAGAGGACACCGGGGAGAAGTGGCTCCCAAGAGGGCTCAGCTTGGCAGACTTCCCACAAATAGTCTCCCAGAAGAAGCAACAGGGTGGGCCAGGTGAAGGGAAGGTGAGCAGCCATACCAGAGGAGCAGGGTGTCCAGCATGGCCTCATGTCAGGACCAAAAGTCACCCCACATTGGCTTAGCCACCTGAGACCTGAGAGGAGTGGCCGTGCTTCTGGGAATCTCAGAGGCCTCTCTGTAAAGAGACTGCTCAAAGGCACCCTGCTGGCAACACACTTGCTTCAACATGAGCTCCATTTCCTAGATCACTCGGGGCTCAGACAGCATGGGGAAGACAAAGTAGCAAGAGCCATGGAGCAAGGGCCTGAGCAACAATTTTAATGTGGTCTTTCTCCCGCTGTGTGTTCCTACCTTTAGATCTTCTAGATTAAAAATTGCACCAAGCTGGGCAGTGGTGGTGCATGCCTTTAATCCCAGCACTTGGGAGGCAGAGGCAGGCGGATTTCTGAGTTCAAGGTCTACAGAGTGTGTTCCAGGACAGCCGGGGCTACACAGAGAAACCCTGTCTCGAAAAACCAAAAAAAAAAAACTGGACCAAAATGCTGGGTTCAGGGCAGGTGGCCAACCTTCATTGTACAGCCTCACTGAACAGAAGTATGACAGACAGGTAAGGCCTGGCATTTATATTCTGTTCTCTCCACTCAGGCCAGGCCACCATGTACCTCTCACAGGGCAGCCCTTCCTCAGCCCAGCACTTCTGCCTGCCAGGTTGCTGAGGGGACAGTCCACATCCTGGGAGTCACTTTGGTGCAGGGACATTTCCTTCCCAGACCCTCCAGGACATCCCTCTGGCATCTGTCTACGCACCCCTTCCCCACTGGTTTTGGCAGGTCCCGGCTTTATAAATGATGACCATGCCTAAGCCCCAGACTTCAGGGTCCTCTCCTCTGCACTTGACCATGATGGCGCCCAGGATGCTGCCTTGCTACTCTTTGTAACAACCCCCACACGTAAGGCTGTGGCCTAGGTCTTGTTCTGAGTCCTGACCACACAGCTGCTCCCTCCTCAGCTTTCCTCCACCTGCCCTTTATCTGGAAATCGTAGGCAGAAAATGATATGAATCCCTCACTAGCTACTATTCTTATCCTTAATAGAGAAGGGCTAGCAATACATTTCCTAGTGTCATTTATAATTAGATTAACTTTCTAAATGTTGTCCAATAAAATGTGACTGGAAATATCTTGTGAAACTCCTTTACATTGTTATCCTCGATTCTCCAGTTTGCTCATGCATGCAATGGCTGGCATTTAAACAGCCATTATACACGAGGGCAGAACCAGATGCCAAGGATGCCAGAACACAGTGGCCACAGAGCTTCATTCAAGCCTGAGACTGCTCCGAGGATTGATACACACAGACAGATTCTACCTTGCTTAAAATGCTGGAGTTGGTGCTTTTTTGGGTGTCTTCTCTTTTGCCACATCAGGCAAACCTAACCCAGCAGATGCCTAATGGACGTGTGCAGTTAGCATATCCAAAGCTGTACTTGTAAGCTCCCTGGCCTCCCCAGCCTGCCCTTGTCCCAGCTTCCCATCTCTGTAGACCCCAGTTCCATTCTCCACAATGCTGCAGTCACCCTCCACTCCTCTCTCGTGTGTGCTAAACACATGTGGCCACATTTTCTGGCTCTCATCCCTCACTTACCTGCAGGAGAGGCATCTCTCAGAGTGAGCACCGACACAGGAGCTGGGTGTGTGGATAGTTCAGGGGTGCAGAGATGGCTCTGTGGCCTGGGAGGGACTCACCAGTTTCTCCTGGATTTGCTGCTTCTGTGTGAACCATATCTCCTCCAGCTGCTCCCGGTTCATGCCCTTCCAGTGGTCAAGGACCACATGACGAGGCCCAAAGGAGCTGGCTGCCTGCTGAGGGTTCTCAGAGAGAAAGTTCCCCTGCAGCAGGTTGGTGATCTCACTCATGTTTTCTTCTTGTTCTTGTTGCTTCTCTTGCCTCTTTCTTTCTGCTAACTCCACAACCTGTGCAGAGAAGGACCTCAGGACATGCTAGAGTGACTGCAGAGTCAAGACCTCCCATCTGGACCCTGCCTACAGGCTGGGGACTCCAGCACTGCTGGGTAGTGGCTGGGCTTTGAGTCATTCCCCACAGCAGTGTACAACTGTGGATTTCTATACTAACTTGTCAAAGCAAGGCACTGACCCACTGGCTTGTCTCTAAGTATAGCATCCTGTAATCCCTAAAAACCTTTACACACCTGTACACAACAAGCTAACACAGGGTGACTTCTAAGGGTGGAAGCACACTGCTGCCCCAGCAGCCCGGACAGTTCCAGCATGGACCCCGTTCCAAAGAGACCATTCACCATTCAAAGCTTGGAGGTGAGGGACTGTGGGATTTGTATGGTAAGTCACCTGCTCTCTCTAGGCTACAGATATTTCTCTATACAGTCAAGAGATGTGTGATGGTTATTCTTGGTTGTCAGTTTGACTACATCTGGACTTAACTAAAACTCAAGCTGCTGGGTACATATGTGAAAAACTCTTTTTTTATTGGATTACTTGAGGTGGGAAGACTATAGTAGTTTGAATAAGAATGGCTCCCAAAGGGATTAGAAGGATTAGAAGGTGTGGCCTTGTTAGAAGGTGTGTTGCTGGAGATGAGCTTTAAAAACTGTGGACTTGTCAAAGTCCACACAAGGCCCAGTGTCTGTCTCCCCACTCCTGTGGATCAGGATGAGAAGTTCTTAAGACATTTCTCTAGGCTATGCATGCCACCATGCTCCCATCATGATGATAATCCTCGGAAACTGTAATTTTTTAAATGCATTCAAAGAGTTGCTTTGATCATGGTGTCTCTTCACAGCAATACAACAAACAGTAAGACAAAGATCTACCTCAAATCTGGGCCACACCTTCTGCTGGCATCCTATATAAAGGACATGGGAGAAGGAAGCGCTTGCATTTGCTTGCTTGTCCTCACTCTCACTGGCAAGTTCCTTACTCCACTGGTGTTAGAGCCCACTTCTTTGGGTTTCTGAGGTATACTGGTGACCACCTCATGGGTTGAATAACAACTATTGGGTTTTGGACTTCCTGTCAGCCATTGTTGTAATAGCCTGACCCTTAGCCTGTAAAACCATAGTAAATCTATATTCATTCATTCTATCAGTTCTGTTTGTCTAGAAAACCCTGACTAATACAGATGGATTAAGAGACATTTCCCAGCATCAGCTAATCTTCTTAGAAAGAATGGGCAGAGGACTCCCAAGGCAGGGGTGGAATGGAATTACAATCCTAGCTAGTCCATATAAAAGACACACAATCCAGGTATTTTATTTTCAAGCTGTTAGTCTTGATTGGAGCTCTATTAACTTATTCCCCAGTTATAAACTCCCTTGTTACTTGCTGTCTCTGCTGGCCATGTGGGCATGGGTCATCTCCTCTCATGGCTGCCTCCTCCACCTCCGTCTTCTTTCGTCTCCTCTCTTCCTCTACCTGCAACCCCCTCATTCAATCCTCAAGTCCCATCTTTCTCCCTCCATTGCTCAGTCACAGGCTCTAGCCTTTTACTGACCAGTTAAGTTGGGGAGTAAGGTTCCGTATAGCATCACTTGGTACATGTAAGGATCTGCTCATTGTGGTTGCAGGCAGCCACAGCTTGAGAAGCCAGTAGTTAGCATTAGAATACAAGCAGCCTCAGAGCCCACTCCAGGCAGGGTTTGCAAGAGGAAAGCTGCCTTGTCACCCAGCACAGGCTTTGTGGCAGACAAGACCAACTCTCAATACTTACCATTTAGTACTTGGATATTCTTGGATAATCACTCATCCCCTTCTGAGCCTTTCTTTATCAATGAAATGGCATTAATCAGCCTCTCTAGTAGGGCTATCAAATAGGTAAACATGTTAAGTAGGAATTGTTGCCAGGGATTAGCCGCCAGAGCTGGAAAGATAGCTTAGTGTTTAAGAGCAGAGGACCTAAGTTCTAGTCTCAGCACCCACACCGGGCAGCTTCCAGCTCCCTGTAACTCCAACTCCAGAGGCTCTGACAGTTGGCCTCTGAAGGTACCTGCATTTACATGGCACACATGCACACACATGACTAAAAAAATAATCAAATAAATCTTAAACTCGTGGCTACCATTCAGAATCCTGACAATGTGCTAAGCTGTCCTAACACCACATGGCTTCTCAAATTGAATAGCAAATATAATAGCCATTACTGCTGACTGTGCCACTGTGCCTGACCATGGGCACATTCTACCCTACAAAATGTGAGCAAGGGAGGCTGTGCAGGTTCTTAGAAGACATGGATAGGACCAGCCACATCCTTTCCTTTCTGCACTGCTGGAAACCTCTCCATCAGCTGCTCCAACTCAACCAGCCTGGGTTGATTTTATATTGGTTTTCTACTGGAAATCACTGAAGTCTAAGGTGTGCCTTACCAGAGCAATAGTGCGTACCTTTGGCTAAAGTGGGTATTGCCTTCACCCTCAGTCTGTAGATGATAAAACAGGTGTGTCTATGAGCTTGTTTAAGGCTGCAGAGAAGGGCTTTGCCTTGAACCTTGCAGGTAGGCTCTGAAGCCTGTATGCTAAGCCCTTGTATCACACCACCTTTTGATAGAATAAGTAGTCTCCACTGTGCCTGCCCTGCTGACAACCAATGGCCCTTCTGAGATGTTCTTTTCTTCTTTGGTACAGGGTTTCTCTGTATAGCCCAGCAGGGCCACAAACTCTTCCTACCATATCCTTGGAGTGCCAGAATTACAGGTGTGGACCATCATGCCCAGTGTGGAATTTTCTTTTAGTTTTCCTGGCTAAATGGTAAAGTCGGATACCAGTCAGGAACAGGAGCTGCAAAGGCTGACATGCAGCTTCCTCAGTAGAGGCACTAAGACAATGCTGCCCCGAGTATCCATCTGCATGAGGCGCTGTGGGTATCACTGCAGATGCTTATTAACATAGTATGGACCGAGCCAAGCATCATGGCACACGCCTTTAATCTTGGTACTCGGGAGGCAGAGGCAGGAAGGTCTCTTTGAATTTGAGAAGGCCAGTCTCCTCTACATATTGAGTTCCAGGACAGCCAGGACTACATAGTGAGACTTTGTCTTGATTTAAAAAACCAAAACAAGCCGGGCGGTGGTGGCGCACGCCTTTAATCCCAGCACTTGGGAGGCAGAGGCAGGTGGATTTCTGAGTTCGAGGCCAGCCTGGTCTACAGAGTGAGTTCCAGGACAGCCAAGGCTACACAGAGAAACCCTGTCTTGAAAAAAAAAAAAAAAAAAAAAAAAAAAAAAAAAAAACCAAAACAAACCAAAACAAAAAACAAACCAAGAGTAAATGTGAAATAAAATCAGCTATTTTCTTCCTAAGACTATAGGTCTAGAGATAGGGTAAATAACCAGGAATAGAACCACATGTGAGAACAAACAAAACAACAACAACCAAAAACAAAACAAAACAGACCACAGAGGAGAAAGCAGTTTCCAAAGGAGTAAAACTTGGAGCCATTACAGGAGAGACTGGAGGACAGACAGCTTACAGAGAAACAGGCGATTGGGAAGAGGAGGGTGTGTTAGTGGGCGCTGCCTGCCTGACTACTGAGCGTATGACATGATAAGACTTCGACAAGCCCAGACCAAGGGGTGTTCATCTGGGCAGATGCTCCCACCAATATTCAGAAGGTTTTAAAAGTGACCCCTCCCCAGGCCCTGCAGCTTCTTACATGGAGAACTTTATAGGCGTCACTCTTAGTTGAGGGAGAGGCCAAGTCAGATTTCATCTACCTCTATCCTGAGGTGAGCCCTCTGTAAGAGCTGGTGACATGAGCGATCTGGTTTTGGAACCCCTCAGTGTGTATACCTGGTTCCTGTTGAACGCTTTCACGGCCCTGCAGACTTCCTTCCTGGTGGAGCTTTCCAGCTTCTCCAAGTCTCTGGCTGCTTCATCGAACTTTAGTCTCACCTGAGTGTGGTGGTATTCTGCCAGGAGACAAGATGCCGTCAGCCTGAGTACACCAACCCAAAGCACCATCCAATGGTGTGGCGATTCACACTCATTCCTTATCATGGGAGTGACGGGGAAGTGAGTGGAGGGAGAGGTGACTATATGCCTCACAAGTGTAGTATACCTTCACCCTGAGCTCATTCACCATTTGTTAATCTGGCATATACCAGAGGGTGATGAAGAGCTGAGATTGGGCCCCATATTGCTCAGGATGAACACATAATAGAAAGAAACAGGTTTCTCTGCCATCCTGTAACTTGAAAGCATATAACCTTCCCCAAAAGATATACATAGGGTGAAAGTCCATAGAGGAAAGGGGTAGGGAATGTAGGGAATGCCTGGCTTGGGAGGTTGGAGGGTAGGGCCCAAGAAACAGTTTCTCTGGGAGGATACGTTTATTCAGATCTGAAGGACTACCTGGTCAGGGCAGGTGCAGAGGACCTGAGGTGGGAGAGACAGGATGGAAGCTAAAAGTGGAAGAACCAAAAAAGTCTGAAATGACATGCTTGAGCTGATGTTGTCCATGTGAGCAGCAGCAGACAAAGGCCCAGCATGGACAGCCTGTAGGCTGTTTGAGGATTTTAATCTTATCTACATCCTGTGAAGGCACTAGATAGGACTGAGCTGGATGAGAGAGCATGGGCGTAGTGTGGCTCCACTTGACAGTGTGTGAGAAGTCTCATTCTGCCTATCATGTTAAGAGTGGACTAAAGAGGAAACAGTTACAAAGCCAGACAATGCCATGGCTTGTCTCATGGTGGTGGCAAGGCAATGGTGGGTAGGGGGTCATTCAAAGTGTATGCAGGAGGTAGAAGGGGCACAGTTGAGGATGGCTGAAGGCGAGGTCAGGACTGCCTCCCAGGTTCATGGTTTGACAGGCAAGGAGGGAACCAGAGGAGGAGCAGATCCAACAGAGCAGCCCAGAGAGGGATCTGGCCTGGGAGCCAGATAAATAAATGTATGTCTCAAGGAGGCTGAGGCTGAGAACAGAACAGATAGGAGAGCATGACAAGCCTGGGCCAGGCTGGCCACAGCAGCTCTAGGACACATGGACAGAGGAGGCTGGGAGGAAAGGAAGACCATCAGGGAGAAAGGAAGCTTGGAGGAGCCCAAGCTGAGCAAGGAGACTGACTTATCACAGAGACGGGAACAGCAGAGGAGGGGACGGTGGTGGCCTCCACTTACTTCAGTCACTAGTGATATACCCAAAGGACCAGATGCTGCTGCGCCTGCCTACCTACAAGGGGCTGACCACCTCCACAGAGGCAGAACATGCCAGTTTTTTTGTTTGTTTGTTTTTTTGTTTGTTTGCATTAACCTTGGAGAGGTTCTTTTATGTCTGAATCCAGAGGTTCCCTGGGTCCAGAGAGTGCTGTGAGGACCTGCTAGCACTGGGCCTATGACTGGGCTCCCAAAGTGCCCAATGGAACCTCCATTTCCACACCCATGAGACTTGCAAGACTTCTACACATTTATTCATCTTCCAAGCAGGCTGTGCCTCAGTGCCTACCTCCCGGTTCCTGCCCTATTTGAGTTCTGCCTTGGCTTCCCTCAGTGATAGACTGTGACCTGGAAGTTAAATAAACTCTTTCCTCCACAAGTTGCTTTTGGTCAGATTGTTTCATCACAGCAGTAGAAAGCAAACTAGGACAACAGGCATGCTCAGAATGTGTTCCCAGTCCCGTGGAGGCACACTTGGAGATGCTGACTCCCAGGGCTGAGCTTTTGACTATTGTAATGTTAGTAGGGCTTTGAAAAGCATCCACTAAAACTGAGCTAGAGGGTGACTTTGCCCACCTCGTCCTCTCTTTCTTTACCTGCCAGTTTGTGATCCGCCTGGGCTCTCTCCCATTCCCCATGCTGCTGCAGAAACCATTCTCTGTTCTGTTCCTTTTGGAATCTCTTCCTCTCTTGGAAGTTTAAATCCTCTCCCATGAACTTCTGCATCCCTGATATGGTGTTCCGCATGTCATTGTCTGAAACCCGGGCTGGAAGCTCCTTCTTGAGGGCCAGGGGATCAGAAAGATCAAATTCACGGCGAGTTTCTGGCTTCTGGAAGCTCTGCTGGAAGTCATTGATAGCTCTGCACAGCTGTTTCCTGTGTCTCTGCTCCCGGTCATGCATTATGCACATGACTTTGTCATTGTGCTTCATTTCAGCAGCTAGGAAGGACACAGCATTCGTTCAAGCCACGATGGGTAAAAATGAATCTACTTTAAAATAACTTTCAGGACTTAAAGACAAGGCTCCAAAACTGTAACCATTAAAAAAGCAGTATTCACACCTAAAAACTGATTTAAATACACAGCAAAACCAACTGAAAAATGAGCACAGGCCAGGACAAGGCATAGCACTGTAAAGAAACCCAAGTGGGCAGCACACTTAGAAAGTAATATTAACCTTTCATGGGACACTCGTAGTGAACTTCAGGAAGGATGCTTAAAATGTTACCAATGGCTGCAGTATAATGATGTGAGGAGTGAGGCTGAGGTTGTTCCATGCTCTGCTTGTTGAAACAGAACTTTATATACTTCTACTAAAGCAATCTGACCCACCCATTCCACTCCAGTGCCCCTCTCACATGTACACAAGGGACATAGCACCTGGACAATCACTGCAGCAGTATTAGCCAAGAAAAAAAAAAAACTTTAAAAATCTGGGTGTAGTAGTGTGCACCTTCAATCCAAGAATGTGGGAAGCAGAGGCTAGCCTGGTCTACATGGCTTCTGTGCTACCTGCATATACAAATGTTCACACAACACACACACATAAAACATATAGACACAAAGACACACAAAAGCAAGTTCATATTATTATGGTTAAATAGATTGTACAAGTATAAACACATTGGAAATACACACTTCCATAGAAGAAAAAAAGGGGGAAACTATAGTGGGGGGTGGCACTTGTGCTCTATACAACACAGTTCTCAGCATGAACTCTAAGAGGAAAATACCAGAGGGCAACACTGCAAATGTTGACATTGGACCTGGTGGTGGCTGCAGGTGTCTGTAACATTGGTGTTAAAAATTTGAATTACTTTAAGACTGAAAAGTTTGGAAAATGTATAATAGTGTTAAAAAAAAAAGCAACTTCCCTCCCTCATAATCCAACTACTCCAACATTAACCACTGACAACAGATTTAACTTTTTCTGATCATGTTTTAAGACTTTAAGACTTAAGTTGGAACTGGGCAGTGGTGGCGCATGCTTTTAATCCCAGCACCTGGGAGGCAGAGGCAGG
>NW_022196893.1:15983399-15984325 GCF_008632895.1 Mastomys coucha | reverse complement strand
TTCTCTGTGTAGCCCTGGCTGTCCTGGAACTCACTCTGTAAACCAGGCTGGCCTTGAACTCAGAAATTCACTTGCCTCTGCCTCCCAAGTGATGGGATTAAAGGCGTTTGCCACCACTGCTCAGCTTTGTCCACTTTTTTTTATAATTACAAACCACTATGGTATTTAAAAAAGCCAAATATTCAACGGTTGGTGAAATTGCTAGTCAAGAAAGGAAAAGTGGACTCTGTTTGAAATTTGATCTAGGACCGAGAATATGACTTGAGCCATGTAAATCACCCAGATGGCTCAGAACTTAAAACTCAAAACTTGACAGGAAGAATATGCTCATTTAGTTAGCTGAGCACAAGAAAGTATGAAATTTTAAAAGACCATGAAAATGATAAATGTACATGTGTGTGAATGTGTGTATGCATCTGCTTGTGCGTGTGCATATGTGCATGTGTGCATGCATGTGTGTGCTCTCCTTCATTCTCCAGCACACAGTGTCCCTTGATATCAACAGCTATCCTCTGAAGAAGGTCAGTGTGAGTTTTGAAGCAGAGAATGTGTACATATGCATTTAAAGCTTTTCTTTTTTAGAGAAAAAACCTTTTAAAAGAAAACACAAACACAAAACACCAGGCAGTAGTGGCGTATGCCTCTAGTCCCAGAGCTTGGGAGGCAGAGGTAGAGGCAGAGGCAGGCAGATTTCTGAGTTCAAGGCCAGCCTGCTCTACAGAGTGAGTTCCAAGACAGCTAAGGCTACACAGAGAAACCCTGTCTCCAAAAACAACAACAACAACAACAAAAAAGAAAAAAAAAAAGAAAAAACCACAAAACAATGGTAATATTATTTAAAATTAAAATGTATCTCCTGCCAGGCAGTGGTGACGCATGCCTTTAATCCCAGCACTTGGGAGGCAGAGGCAGGCGGATTTCTGAGT
>NW_022196893.1:15976861-15983275 GCF_008632895.1 Mastomys coucha | reverse complement strand
CAGAGAAACCCTGTCTTGAAAATCCAAAATAAATAAATAAATAAATAAATAAATAAATAAATAAAATGTATCTCCTAAGATGTACATTAAAAATTCAATAACTGTTTTTTCTTGAGAGGAAGAATATGCTTATTAAGTTAACTGAGCACAAGAAATTGCAAAATTTTAAAAGACCATAAAAATAACTCTGTGTGTGTGCTCACACCTCTGTGTGTGTGTGTGTGTGTGTGTGTGTGTGTGAGACACTAAGCAGATGCTCTGGTTTTCTCAGCTGTGCAAAAAGGAAGACACGAGGCCCTAAGAGATAGATGGGCATTTTAGAAATGCTCACCAAAGGCTTCATGCCTAGCTTTGTCAGTTACTTCTTTTATCTTCTGGTCACGGACTTGAACATCCCAAGCTTGTGTGTCTCCCTAGGAATGGACAAGGGAAGAGAGGTTAGAGTCAGCTAGCATTATTCAGTAGGCCACGAACCCTCTCAGCTGGCCACAGCATCAACAGGTTGTCTTCCCATGCCTTTGCCTACGGCTGGGTCTTCTGCCTGTGCTGTCAGCTGTCACGAGAGCCTCCTTCATTTCCTACACACACACACACACACACACACACACACACACACACACACACTCCCAACATTGTTTAAGAACCACAACTCTGTGAAGCCCTCTCTGATTTCTCCTCCAGGTTCCAGTCGGTGCTGGTGTCGATCTCACTGCATTTTCTGTGTTTTAAAGTCTGCCTCTTTCACTACTTCGAGGTCTCCCACCTCCTGCACCCTTTTCAGGCTAGCCAGGGCATTTGTTACCTGGAAGAAAGCAAATGCCTCCCTCTTCCAGAACTGGCTCCTGCTGGGACACTCCTAGGCAGGTAAGGATTTCCAAATCCATCCAGCCAAACTTGGTGCTTCCATATAAAGCCTCTACGAGAGCCTGGGCTCCTGGGCTCCCCTCTGTCTCGTCCCTGGTGACTCACCCCGATGGTCCTGTTCCTGGCGTCGAAGACCCGTCCCTGCCTGCACAGGTCCATGTACCGCCTCTTGGCTAGGCTGGCCTCCTTTTGTAGGTCCTTAGGCATCGCTACCTCCATGGCTCTGGGATTCGCTGGGGCTTCAGGAGCTTTCTGAACAAACACGGTAAGAAAAGCTCACAGAAACAAGCAAGCTACAGCGCCGTGAAGCAGCGCCCTCAAAAGTTTTGAAAGCAAGTCTGTCCGGGCGGCCACCGGCAGGCGGCTTGCCTCAATGAGCTCCAGCGCAGGGATCCGACGCTCCGGGGAACGCCAACCTCCGTTGCTAAGCAACGGCGCCTCGCGCGCTCGCGCCAGTCTCGCGAGGCTTAGGGAAAAAAAAAAAGTTCTTCCCGCGCTTTTCTCACCCTCACCCGGGCGCACGAGGAAGCGGCTGAGGCGCGGAGCGCAGCCATGGGCCGCCTGGAGCTGCTGCTCGTGGAGAATTTCAAGTCGTGGCGAGGTCGCCAGGTCATCGGCCCTTTCAAGAGGTTCACCTGCATCATCGGCCCCAACGGCTCCGGTAACCAGCGCCCCCAGTGATCCACGGCCTCGGGGGGGTCCACGGGCCACTGTCGCTCGCTGGAGACCCGAGGGGGCCCGGGGACCCACTCGAGCCTCTTGTCGGCCTGAGGGGACCGAGGCGTCCCCAAGGCCCCGCTGTCGCCTCCTGTGGGTGTGCCGGGATGGAGACCGCATACTCCAACTCCGTTGTTGCCGCCGTAGGCCTGAGGGAACCCGGGGCCTGCCCTCGCCGGACCGAGGGGACCGCGACCCCCCAGGGCTCCGCTGTTGTCTGCCGTAGGCCGGAGGGGTCCCCGGGGGCCTGCTCTTGGTCTGAGGGGATCAAGCCCCCCTCCCCAGCCCCGTCCATCCATGTGTAAGCCTCCCCCACCTCCCTGTCCGAGGGAACCCGGGGGCCTCTGAAACCCCGTTGTTGGCCTGAGGGGACGGAGCACCCCCGCCAAGCCCAGCCACCCCCCGCCCCTTCACCCACTGTAGGCCTGAATGGGACCCGGGGGGCCCCAGGCCTGAGGCTGCAGTGTTTCCTAATGGACTAGGCCCAAGAGCCCCGAATCCTGGGCCACCAACCCTTGCTGGCTGTCCTCCTCCCTCCCCAACCCTCCTTCTCTGATGACAACCCCCCACCCTACTCCCTTCTCAGCCCAGCAGCACGTACTAAGAATGAAATGGATTTGGCCTTTGTTGGAAAAAAAAAGCAAAAACAAAAACAAAACACTTATAACCCAAGCGTAGTTTTAATATGAAGAAAGGGAATTTTAGAGCCTCGGCGATCATTTCGAGAATAGTTTTCCTGGGACGGCATTTGAATCATTCACTGCAGGTGTCTCCAGTCTGAGCACTTAACGTTTTATAATTTTGATAGAACAGACTCATCTTTAATAGTACTTATATAACAAACCTACCATTGGGTGAAGATCTCCACGAATCCCCTGTGATTTAATGATTTGCTAGGAGATCCTTCAGTGTTTGACATATCGTTTACTCAGGGCTACTATGCATTACAGTTGAGAGGTACAAAGCAAACTCAGCAGTGGGAAAAAATAAATTCCTTCAGTGGTATGTTCTCATGTTGAAATATCACCTACCAAGGAATCTCATGGACTCAGTGCACAGGGAGATGGTCATTCTCTTTACTTAGCACATACCAAAATTCCAGACTCCTAGAAAGAAGCACATATTTAATCCTAGTCATGTATCACCAAGTTCAGGCACCATGAGCCATTATTACCAAGAAATTGTAGAATCTTGCCCAAATCCAAGTATGAAAATCATGGAGATTTCTAGCAGTCTTTTTTTTTTTTTTTTTTTTTTTTGAGACAGTGTTTCTCTGTGTAGCCCTGGCTGTCCTGGAACTCACTCTAGACCAGGCTAGCCTCGAACTCAGAAATCCGCCTGCCTCTGCCTCCCAAGTGCTGTGATTAAAGGCCTGTGCCACCACCACCCGGTCTTATTCTTTAAAAGATCATACACGTACATTCAGTTAGCATTTTATGTTTTCAATTTTTTAAGTATAGAGGTGTTGTATTGTTTTGTATTGTAATGTTTATTCGATCATTTCTCTATAAAATGGAAGTTACTAAAATAGAGATGTTAAATGATTTGTTCTAGTGTGATATCCAATAATGGGAGAATGCTGAGATCCATGTTTATTTTGTTTAATTTTATTTAGTGATTTCATTTTTGATTCATGTATTTATATCCTTACATTGATAACTCTCTGCCACAGCAACATGAAAGAAACAGTTCACCTACGTGGAGTTTTTTAGTCAAATCGATTTTGAACAGTGACCAGACAAGACTTCTGAGACTTGCACATTGGTTATATTTCACTTCTATTGGTAGTTTGATTTCTTTGGCTCTGATTTCTTTGGCTTCTTCAGTCATTAAGAATGAATCTAACTCTTTTCTTCACCAGGGAAATCTAATGTAATGGATGCACTTAGTTTTGTAATGGGAGAAAAAACAACTAATTTAAGAGTAAAAAACATTCAAGAACTTATTCATGGAGCACATATTGGAAAACCTGTTTCTTCTTCTGCAAGTGTGACAATTATATACATAGAGGACAGTGGAGAAGAGAAAACATTCACAAGGATTATCCGAGGTAGAGGCATGCGTGTGTAAATTTTAGTTCAGGGTCTGATTGCTTGCCTGCTGTCTCTTTGATGTTGGGACTTACTAATCACTGGTATAGTGAGTACAGGATCTCTTTTTCTTAGAAGCATATAGCAGAACCTGTTTTATTTCCTACTAAGACTCTTGCTTAAGCTGACACACTTGTTCTATACTTTTAGTGTCAAGTAACATTTTTATACTGGGATATTTGCTTAAGGTGAAGGAAGGAGCCTACCTCTAACATGGAAACATCGTACAACTTTCCTCTGCTTCTCTTTGCTTGTTTTCTTAGTAAATAATTACATGTATATTTTTGGCTTATATACACCTAAAAACAACTTGAATAAAATGTTTATTATTATTTATTCATGAATTCCCTGTGTTACTCTAATAAACTATTGTCTCATCTGTAATAAACATATCATGCTTTGACTTTATAGAGTTATAAAAAGTAGGTATATATTTTATTGTTGTTTCTTGTTGCTGTTTCTATTTCACTAAATACATACTCCTACCTTCCTTCCCTCTCTCATTCCCTTTCTTGACAGTGCCTTGTAGTCCATGCTGACCTTTAGCTCACAATCCTACTCAGGCTCTAAAGTACAGACATTGCACACATGCACTATCATGTCTGACTTTACTACATTTCTAAAGAATGAAAACTGTGTTACTAACTTAAATTATATATGTAAACATAATTTAAATATTTTTGCATTTTATTATTTGGAGTAGTCATTGGACAGTTTTCTCACTTTTTGGACATTTATTAATTGTGATAGGCTCTCAGTGTGTTGTTAACAGCTCAAGTGATCCTCCTAAAGGAGCTAGAACTGTAGGCCATGTCACCATACCTAGCCTTTGACTTTTTAAATGAGAATTCTTTATTTTAATAAAAATTCTTTTGTTCACTGTATTAAAAAGTATAATACCAGCTGGGCATAGTGATGCATCACTCAGGAGGCTGTGGCAGGCAGATCTCTGTGACTTCAAGGCCAGCCTGAGCTACAAATCAAGTTCCAGGACAGCCAGGGCTACTACACAGAGAAACCCTGTCTTGAAAAAAAACAAGGAAAAAAAAAAAAAGCAATACCTTCCCCCACATGCAGAAACATTCCAACCATCTTTCTTTCCATCTTTTTTACTCCTTTCTGATACCACTTTCTCACATGCTATTTTATTTGAATGTTTTGTTTATATCTCTGACTAAGATATGAACTCCTTGAGATCCTTTAGATTATAATATTTGTTGAGTAATTAAATGAGTTTATTTATAGGTATATTATAAACCAGTCGTTTCAATAAGAAAAACATTCTGTAACAGCTTATTTTGTTTACTTTAGGGGGGTGCTCAGAATTTCATTTTGGGGATAAACCTGTGAGTCGTTCTGTATATGTAGCCCAGTTGGAAAACATAGGCATAATAGTAAAAGCACAGAACTGTCTAGTTTTTCAGGTAAGTAGTTGTACTCATCTTATTTGATTCATTTTTAAAACATTTTACCATATTTTACATGCTGTTGTGCTTTACTGTAACTAATAGGGAACTGTAGAGTCAATATCCATGAAAAAGCCCAAAGAGAGAACCCAATTTTTTGAAGAAATCAGTACTTCAGGAGAATTTATAGGAGAATATGAGGCAAAGAAAAAGAAGTTACAAAAAGCTGAAGAAGATGCACAATTTCATTTTAACAGGAAAAAAAATATAGCTGCAGAACGGAAGCATGCAAAAGTAGAGAAAGAAGAGGTAAGGTGTCCTGAAAATGTTACCAGTTTATAAGTACATATTAAATAGAAAGCTTATGTTAAATTTTAAGTTATTATCCAGACATGATGGTGCACACCTTTAATTCTAGCACTCACGAGACAGAAACAGGCAGATCTCTTAGTTTGAGGCTAGTCTGGTCTACAGAGCTAGTTCCAGGACAGCTGGGGCTATACAGAGAAAGTCTGTCTCAAAAAAATTAAAACAAACAAAAAACCCACTTTATTACCATGAGCTACTAAAAGATTCCATCAATAATGAGAAACAAAGTCTGTCATTCAGTAGGAATTTTTTTTTAAAAAAGGTAAATAATTTCAAACATTTAGGGTGTGTTTGTGTGTATGTGCAAGCATGTTCAGGTCTGTGTGTGGTGGTTAGAGGACACCTTGCAAAATTCAAGTATTTCGCCTCATAATTCCTGGAGACTGAATGTCTGGCTTGGCAGCAAACACACTTACTTGCTATAGCATCTTGCTACCCCATGATAAACTTTTTATATATCTGCCTATAAGCAGAAGTACTCAACACTTTTGGGTCTTAACTCTTGTACATTTGTAAAAATGATTGAGGATCACTAAGAGTTTTTCATAACAAATTACATTACCAATATTTATTATATTTTATTTATGTTTGCCAAGGACCAGCCTCAGCTAGGACCCGGTTTTTGAGAGAGGGGTATTTGAGAGCAGCAAAAAGAAACAACAATCATGGGTCCAAGCTGGTGGCCTAGGTTCTGCTGAGATTGCTTTCCAGATCTCTCTCCCTCTCCCGCCTCTCCCTCTCCCCGTCCCTCTCTCCCTCTCCCTCTCCCTTTCCTCTTCCCTTTCTCCCTCTCCCCCTCCCTCTCCTTTTCCCCCTCCCTCGCTCCCTCCCCCCCCCCTCTCTCTGTGCTGCTCTAGACAGCTTTTTCTTGCTATTCTAAAAACTCGCTGGTTGAGACAACTCTCTCTGCTAGTAAAAATTATAAAAGCTATCTGGATAGCTCATGGGTTTTCTGTCCAAAATCAGAA
>NW_022196893.1:15965013-15976851 GCF_008632895.1 Mastomys coucha | reverse complement strand
TCTAAAAGAGCTATGTTCCCTTTTCAGACAGTCTTCTCTAGATAGCTGTTAGAAAACATTCTAAAAGAGCTGTGTCACTTCTCTAAGTAATTCTTGTTAGAATTCCTAGAAAAAAATTCTAAAAGCTATGAAAAATTCTAAAAGAACTGTTTTCTCTCCATGGATTTTCAGACTAAAATCAGAAATCCTATTAGAAAAAAAATCTTGGAAGAGCTGTTTTTGATCTCCAAAGATCTCCAGACAGCTCAGCCCTCTCTAGAAAAAATTCTAAAGAAGAACCAACTGCTATACCTTTCTGCTAGCTCATCTCATGTAGACCAAAGCCCAGTTTTTTATTGATATATCAATTCAGCTATTTATTCCAGGTTCCCTTTTGATTATCTTATGAATCAGCACTCCCAGGCCCTAAATTCTTAGGAGACAACAAGCACACATTTTCTTTTAACTTTGTGAAAGAACTCAGATATCTGCCTGCCTCTGTTAAGCATAGATGATAAACAAGTACACTGTAGCTGTCTTCAGACACACAGAAGAGGACAACTGATTCCATTACAAATGTTTGTGAGCCACCATATGGTTGCTGAGAATTGAACTCAGGACCTCTGGAAGAGTAGTCAGTACTCTTTAACTACTAAACTATCTCTTCAGCCCTGAAAGTATATATTTTCAAACTCATGTTTTTAAGAGTTCTTTTCTACAGTCTTAAGTGCTGTCCTTAAGGTCCCACTGTTTACCATTTTGCTGGGACATTAGCCACACCTCCTGGGCTCATGCTGTCTTAGGTTATCATGGAATTGTTAATGTTGTCAGAGAGGGCATTCCTTGAAGGAATGTGAAAATATGTACATTATTATTCAAACAAGCCTTATGCCCATGGCAGCTGTTGACACTCATGGAGGTCCATGTCTACTGACTAGTCCTGTCCCAGGGGAAGAAATCATGTCATTTTGTCTCCACCAAGGCCATGCTGGACAATGATTCAACTTAACTACTTTTTATGTGCGTAGGTGTTTTTGTAAATGTGTATATGTGCCTGGCAGTGGTGGCGCACACCTTTAATCCCAGCACTTGGGAGTCAGAGGCAGGCAGATTTCTGAGTTCGAGGCCAACCTGGTCTACAGAGTGAGTCCAGGACAGCCAGGGCTACACAGAGAAACCCTGTCTCGAAAAACCAAAAAAAAAGGTGTATATGTATGCCATGTGCCTATAGGAGCCAGAAGGAGGCAATTGGATCCTCTGTGACTTAAGTTGCAAACTGTTATCCATCATGTAGGAGCTGGGAATTGAACTCCAGTCCACTGGAAGAGCAGCCAGTGTTCTTAACTTCTGAGCTATCTCTTCAGGCCTAAAATTTATAAATTTTTAATTAGTTATGCTCATTTCATGTTTACATAGCTAACATTTTAATGCATGTAACAAATTATTTATTATGTAATTATATTAATCAGTATTAATTCTTTCAACAAATATACTTAATGAAAAATAACTACATTGGAACTAACTACAATGGAAAAAACTACATTTTTCCAAAAAATTCAAAAGAACAACACTGTATGTTTTGATTATCTCTAATGTCTTGCTTAATGGAAAATAGTTGGATTCTCACAAAGATTTTTGAGTTTTTTTCACATGGGTAATACATTGTAACTCAAGCTTTGCCCAAACCATTTCCTCATTAAGTGCTTGTTCAGAGCACCATTTAAACTAGTATCTCCTTTTTAAAATCATATTACTATTTTTATTTTGTAAGATATACTTCTATATAAAACTACCTTGTTTATTTTTGTTTGCTTTTTTTAGTAGTCTCAGTCCTCTGCCCTCTATTAGAAAAACTGGAATATAAGCTTTATAAGAAAGAACAGGGATGGTTTATCTCATTTCATTCTTTACCATATTCCCAGCACATAAGGCAGAATCTGGCATGTATTACTCAGTAAATATTTGAGAAAATAAATGAATATTAATAATATTGCTCAGTTTCTTCATACAGTAAGTCAGAACATACTATTCATAGCATACTGAAATAGCTTATAGAGTGGCAGAATGTAAAACATTTTTATAAAGACAATTAAAATAATCTGGTTTCCTGATTTTCTTCTTACAACATCCTTCTGTTTATAATAAGTTACTTGTGAATCTTTGTTGTCCAGGACCTCACATTATGAGGTAGTGACTCACTCTCTTTTTTCTTTATTGATAACACAAATGTTAAGAAAAGTCTCCCTTTTCATGTGCAATTTAAATTCTAGTAGTCCTATTAGTTTTATCAGTGTAAAAATTATATTTTAGAACAAGAATTCTACTTGGAATCATTTACTGTAAAGTGACTGTGGACTTACTTATTTAATTTCCTTTCAGTTATGGCAAAGAAGCAAATCCCAGCCATGTTAAGGAACTTGTCAGACTTTCTGAAAGCCCATGCTGGCAGGTGCCATTTCACTGTCACAGCCTGTCTCTGAGAGCATGAATACAGACTTATCTTTTGGTTGCTGTTTTATTTTGGAAATATAGCCAGAAACTTCCAAATAATTATACTTTTGTTCAGGAATACTGTCTTTTGGCTGGATGTGGTGGTACATATCTGTAATTATAGCACTTGGTAGGTAGACGGGAAAATCAGGAATTCAGAGTCATCCTCAGCTGTATAGCAGGTCTGAGACTAGCTGGGCCACATGAGGCCATATCCCTTTCTCAAATAATGAGAGTGAGAAAGCAGGGAAGAGATTATTCTTTCTATGACATTTCATTAGAGATAGTGTGCTAATACAGTAGTTGAGTTCATAAACAGAAACTTTTTTAAACGTGTGCTCTTTACCTTCCCCTGTCCATGTATAGGCCGAACATTATCAAAGTCTCCTTGAAGAATTGAAAATGAACAAGATACAAGTGATGCTTTTCCAACTATATTATAATGAGGAAAAAATCAATCTTTTAAACACTGAATTAGAGCATATGGACAGGAATTTAAGTGTTGTAAAAGACACTCTTTCTCACCATGAAAACATAATTAAAGCTAAGAAAAAGGATTATGGAGTGTTAACTAGACAACTACAGCAAACAGCAAAAGAACTGAAGTAAGTTTTTAAATTTTTTATGGTATTTATTTAATATGTATGTGTGTTCATGTGCTGTGTGTGTACACTTATGCGCCAGCTCATGCTGACTAAAGCGTGCATGTGAAGGCCAGAGGATAACCTGCAAAAGCCAGTTCTCTCCTCTCACCATGTAGGTTCTAGGAACTGGAATCAGGTTAATCTTGTCAGCAAATATCTTTATCCAACTGAGTCATTTCTTTGGTCCAACAGTTGTATTTCATGTAAATGGAGAACATAAAATTGACATTTAGAAGTTGATATGTTTGAGAAGACAGTACTGGGGACTAAACGTAGAGCTTCACACTTGGTAGGCAAGTCTTTTACTACTGAGCTATATTCTTAGCTTAGAAATTAAATTTTTAAAACTTTGTATTTATTTTGTTTTGTTCTGTTCTGTTTTGTTTTAGACATAGTCTCACTATGTAGCTCTGGCTGCCTTCACACTCACAGGAATCTGCCTGCCTCTGACTCCTGAGTGCTGGGATTAAAAGTGTGCACCACCATCTCTGATGGAAACCAACTTTATAAAGTAAACATTTTAATTGGGAATGCCTCTAGATACACAGAAAAGTTATAAAGATCATGCCTTTCTCTCATGTTCCCATGCTATTTCTCCTACTAACATATTACATTAATATAGTCTATAGTTGCAAGAATGGAGAATTGAATAGCAGAGGGGTATTTTTTAAATGGTTAAACTATGAATTTGTCAAAATTAAAGAAACTATTGCACCAAAAGTGAACCTTAATATAAACAAAAATTTAAAAACTGATGTAAGAGAGTTAGGGATACCAAATAGATTGCAAAATGTGACAGAACACTAACTGTATTCCAAATGTATCAAACAACTTTTATTAGTGGAGTGGGAAGAGAAAGTGGTAGCTTAAGCAATTTTTAGATTTTAAATTATGTTTGTATATGTATATGTGTATACAAATACTAAGTGCAAGTGCCACTAGAAGTGTAAGATGTCCTAGAGCTGGAATTACAGATAGTTAGGAGCCACCCAACTTAGCTGGGGGAATTTAATTCTGGTCCTCTCTGAGAAAGTACTGTCAACTCCTAAGCCACCTTTCTAGATCCCTAGCCTAAGTAATTTTAAAATCCATAGATTTTAAAAGAAGATAAATTATACAGAAGAACTGTATTATAAGGGTAAAATTGTTTTTCAGGAGGAAATGTGCTATTTTTTTCAGACAGGGTTTCTCTGTGTAGCCCTGGCTGTCCTAGATCTTGCTCTGTAGACCAGGCTTGCCTTGAATTCAGAGATCCACCTGCCTCTGACTCCCAAGTGCTGAGATTAAAGGTTTATGCTACTGCCACCAGCAAAACAAAACAGAATCTCAATAGTACTATTTTCTCTGGCCCGTTTTCTCTGTTAGGCATATCTAGAGATATGCCTAGCAATCTCTGCAAGCTAATTTTTATAATTTAATTTTGAATATTATTTGAACAAAATTACTTTCATTTTGGCCAGGGTTGGTGATTCGTATTCATGCCTTTAGTCCTGGCACATGGGAGGCAGAGACAGGAAGATTGCTGTATTCAAAGCCAGCTTTGAATACATAGCTAGTTCCAGTTTAACAGGGGTTACATAGTGAAACCCTTACTCCAAAAAACAAAAATATAAATAAAATAATAAATTAATACTTGCTTATATGCTAAAAATAAAAAATATTTTTCCTTTTTAGATCTGTTGAAGCAGTTTTAAATCAGAAGAGGCCGCAGTATATTAAAGCTAAAGAAAACACATCTCACCATCTAAAAAAATTGGATTTGTCTAAGAAATTGATAACAGACAATGAAAAACAATGTTCTAAGCAGGAAGATGGCATACGAGCCTTAGTGGCAGAACTGGCTGATTTAGATAGAGCATGGAGAAGTTTTGAAAAGCAGATGGAAGAGAAAATCTTACACAAAGGGCGAGACATTGAATTGGAAAATAGTCAGGTGAAAAAATGAAAATGCTGGAAACATTTTTTATTGTTTCAGTTTTAAATTAGAAAAAAAATTAAGAGATAATCCCTATGATAATTTATTAAGATTATCCCTAGAATATAAATTGTAGGAATTAGCTTTTTAAAATCTGTTCAGAGAATCTAAATTTAATCTTGATACTAAGGTATTTTTCCATCATATAGTTAGATGGTATTATAACATAAATTAATTAAAGCCTGGTACTACCTGGAATTATATAGTAATAAAAGTTAGGTAATTGTTACTATTTTAAAAATAAAACAATTCTCTCTTAGATATAGAAATGTAAAGATCAGATATATGTGGCTTTGAAAAGACTTAATTGGCAAGGGAACTAAGATGATTTTAACCATTCAGTGATGTGTTAATAGTCAGTGTAATACAGTATACAAAATTAAAATTATTAATCAGTAAAACATACAGCTAACCAAAAACATGTAAGTCAGTTTTCAAATATTGTTTCAGTTCAAGTATCATTACTCATCTCTTTTATTGAGTTATGCTAATCTTGTATCACAATATACATACACCAAAATAGTTATGACTAGAAAAGTAAAGTACCATTTTCTCCAGATTGTTTTTTTCCTAGATTTTCTACTAAAGACCTTATTATAGAGTTTGCCTTGACTGTTATACTATCTAAAGAATTTTTAATAAGGAAATTTTCATATTAAGTTCACATATTTTTACCTGGAGAAGATGGCTAATTATGATCTAATTTGTATAAAGATTTTGATGAGAACAGGATGTCATATAATTTCATTAGGGTGAGTAATATGTCAATGTTGTTTATATAGCTGGATCGTTACAAAGAGCTTAAGGAGCAAGTCAGACGGAAGGTAGGTATAATGACGCAACAACTGGAAAAACTGCAGTGGGAACAGAAGGCAGAAAAAGAAAGACTGGCATTTGAAAAGAGGAGGCATGGAGACACTCAGGTACCATGGATTCTATAGTCATAGTTTATAATTAATTGCCATGAGATGTTGCTTCCCTTTATATTACCTTTTCAATATATAAGTGGATTTATATTAAACACAAGAAATTTTAAAAATTCTGAGGGTCTAGGAGCATATAGCTTAGTTTTAGAACACTGATGTCCTGGGTTTGACTTCCCAAGCACAGCAAAATAATTCTGGTTTCTCTGTTCTTAGAATTTTTATTTATGTTCATTTTTATAGTGAGAGTTAGCCGTGCCTTCATATATGTGTTCAGGAAATGTTTTCTGTGCACATATATGGTGATGAACATGGTCTGAGCATGTACTTTAGTTCAGTAGTGTGAGGAGAAGGAGGATGGGGAGAGTGGGGACATTAAATACATTTAGCTCTCTGTATCTCTGGGTCTTGAAGCTTTGGATTCAACTAAGGATCAACAATGCTCAGGGTAAAAATGTTTACTGAACATTGTTTTAGTACTTTTTGTCACTCCCTAAGCAATACAATATACCTATCTATATAACATTTACACTTACTTGGTATTGTAAGTCTTCCAGAGAGGATTTAAAGTATATAGGAAGATATATGTCAATTATATGTTATTTTATATAAGGATTTGAGTATGTGTAAATTAGTTAAACAATCGTGGGTTCTGGAATCATTCCTCAAATATGTTGCCCAAGAGGAGCTAGTCAGTCTATGTTGGGGACAAGTGTTAAGCATAACATTATATTCTTCCTCAGAATAAGACTTCACTTTCAGCCTATCTTGCTCTTACTGTGTATAGTCTCAGTAAAAATTATTTATTAGATTAGGGTGGGGAGTTTTACATTTTGCATTTGTATGTACAGTCAGGAAAAGTATAGATGGGAGAGAAAGATGGATAGAGGGGAGAGAGAGAAAGATCCCTGAAGCTAATGTCTTTCTCAACTGTCAGCTGTTTCTTGCAGCCATTCCTCCCTTATTTCCCAACAGTCTGCTTAAAGAGTTCCTTCTCCCAGTTTTCCTAATACTATCAGCTCCAAACTGTAACAACTGTTCTGGCCTATCTGCTCAGCTCAGCTTCTCCTGACTCAGCTGTCTCTGAACAATATCTTCTCCACAAACTGCCTTCTCTTCTCACTCTGCTAGCCCAACTCACTTCCAACTCTTAGCCTCAGCTGGCTTTTTTATATCCTGTCCTGTTTCCAGAATCCAAGAGGTAACCAACACCAAACGTCATAGCATCAAGCAGTTCTAACAGCTAAGAGTTCTTAAAGGGCTAGTTGACTAACAACTGCGGATCCTTTAAAGAGCCAGGTGCACAAGACAAATCACATTACATAGTCAAGCTCACAGTGAAGGACAAACTTAATAGTCACTCCCTCTTAATGTTTTCTGACTCCTTAAGACTAAGGATAGGGTATAAGATTGCTGTTATTACACATTCAGCAATAATAGTTCATCATACATTCTCTGAGCCACCCTGATAGTTGTGTATATAGCATGCTAAGTGCTGCTGTAAGTCCAATTTGTGGTTGTTGTTTCTAAGCTTTGGGTTTTCTTTTGCCTGTATTTACTGACTTGGTGATCTATTTTCATACATAATTTAAACACTGCTCTAAAAATTTGGACATCTAGCTCTCAGACCTTCAAAACTCCAACCATTGTTTTTCCAGTTGCTACTTCAGGTTAGGTGTTGAGCAAACATCTCAATCAATCTTGGAACCCAAACTGAACTTCCAGTCTTTCTCACTGTAACATTACAAACATGTTTCTTCATGCAAAAGCAGTAAGTTCTTGTAATCACTGAGCTATTTCTCTAGTCCCTGAAATGTGTTCCACAGTCTTTCATGTCTCCAGTTATGACAGTTTAATTTTATTAGTTGATCAGGTCAAAACTATGGAGCTAGTCTTTGACTCTCTTTTAGAAAACTGTTGGCTTTACCTTGAAAATACAAGAGTCTATGTTTTTCCATTTCTACTGCTATCACTTTTGTCCATGTTACCATAATTTTGGTTTGAATCAGTTCAGTAGCCTACCAGCTTCCTTTGCTACCACTCTTTATCCTACACAGTAGTCCTAGCATAGTAGTCAGTTAATACATTCAGTAAGTCAAATCATGAAATTGGCTCTTTGAATTCTCCAGAGGCTTCCCAAGTTACACATAAAAATTTTAAGTCAAAGTTCTTAGGTGACCTACATGGGCCTGAGTTGTTGCTCAGTTTTTTTTTCCTGTTTTCCTTTCTTTGATCTGTTATATTGGCCTCCTGTAACATTACAAACATGTTTCTTCATGAGTTTCTCTCTACAAAAGCAGTAAGTTCTTATAATCACTGAGCTATTTCTCTAGCCCCTGAATGGATTTTTGTTTTTTACCTCTCTGAGACAATGTCTCACTGTGAATTCCTGGCTGGCCTTGAACTCACCATATAGACAAAGCTGGCTTTGACTCACAGAGGTCTGTCTTCCTTAGCCCCCTGAGTCGTCAGAGTAAATGAATGTACTGCCATGCTCAGCTCTAAATGGACTTAAGTGAGATAGTAGAATTTCAGTGTTGGGCTTCTTAATTTCAATGTGTGCATTCTAATAGAAAAGAAGCTGTCAGCCTTATTTTGGAGGGAGATATATACGTGTGTGTGTGTGTGTGTGTGTGTGTGTGTGTGTGTGTGTGTGTACGTGCGCAGGTGAGTTCATGTGCCTGTTTGTATTTGGTGCAGAGCTCAGAAGAACATAGCAAGTATTTTGCTCCATCACTCTCCTAATATCCTTGAGACAAGGTTTCTTACTGAACCTGGAGCTAGGGTAGCAGCCTGCATTCCCTAGCAATTGTTCTGTCTGTCTCCATAGCACTGGGGCTACAAGTGTGCACAGCCACTCCTGACTTTATGTAGGGATTTGAACTAAGGTTGTCATATTTGTGTTGTCTGAGTCATCTCCTCAGCTCATCTTTGTCATTTTTGTAACTCTGGCACCTAGCACAATAGATGTTTGCTTCATGGATTATTGCTGATTATATGGAAGAGAAGTTAAAGGTTAAAAATCTAAAACTAGTTGGAGACTACTCTCCCCATTTATCCAGTTTCTCTTCCCTGGCTTTCAGTTTAATCCCTGACTAAATAAATGGGAAATTCAAAAAATAAACAATTCATAAGTAACTTACATTATTGTATTGTTCTGTTTATCATTAGTTATTATAAGTGTGATTGGTGTACTTGCATAGAAGAAAACATAATATATCAAGGTTCAGTGCTATGTTTTTAGGCATCTTAGAACCTGTCTTTCTCAGGTGACAGTTTCTGCTGCTCTGCAGTATTTGGATTTGATGGTGAATGACAAATAGAGCAAGGCTTGCATGAAGTCCTCTCCTTGTGCTTGTTAGTTGCTCTGTAGTTCTTGCATCATGGTGATACTTAAGTACTGTACTATAATCACTTATTTTCTTGAGGACAGGAACTATCCCGCTCATTATTATACCTTTAGTTACCACCACATGCAAGCCAGTGAATGGATATTTATTGAATGAATTAGTTTGAAAGATAGATATGAACTGTGTAGGTACTTGAAAAGGTTTTTGTCTTTTTTGTTTTTGTTTTTCGAGACAGGGTTTCTCTGTGTAGCCCTGGCTGTACTAGAACTCACTCTGTAGATCAGGCTGGCCTCAAACTCAGAAATCCACCTGCCTCTGCCTCCCAAGGGCTGGGATTAAAGGCGTGCGCCACCATTGCCTGGCCTTGAAAAGATTTTTGAATTGAAGAGAGAGAGCACATTTGTCAATCTTTCAGGATTTAATTCCCAGCACATATATGGTTGTTTACAATAACCCATAATACCTTTTCCAGAGGATCTGACACCCTCTTCTGTGGGCACCAGACAGGAGTGTGGTATACATGCATACATGCAAACAAAATACTCATAAACATAAACTAAGTAAATCAATAGATAATTTTAAAATGTACTCAAAGTTTGAAATTACCAGTAAAATATTCCAGCAAAATACAATAAGATTTGATCCTCAGTCTATTAGCTATAAAAGCTTTGTCAGCTGACCCTTTTAAAATTAGTTTTTTTCTTTTATATTTTCTCTTAATTTTTAAATTACATTTATTTATATATTTGTGTGTATACCCATGCATGCCCAAGCACACTGTGATGTAGAAGTCAGAAAACAACTTAAGAGTGTTGACTCTTTCGTTCTCTTATGTTTAGTGGTTGAAAGGAGTTCATCAGGCTTGACAGCAAGCATCTGCTAAGACATCACACCTTAAATATTTTCATATAATCATATTTGATGGATTTCAAATTTTAACCACATATAGCATAATAAATTCTAAATATGTTATCTTATTGGTTTAGAATGTTGTAATTAATTTTATGCTTATTTCCTATTGTAGGGAAATCTAAAACAAATAAAAGAGCAAATAGAAGAGCATAAAAAACGAATAGAGAAATTGGAGGAATATACAAAGACATGCATGTAAGTAGGAAAACAGTCTTTGTAGCTTTTTCATACCTAAATGATCTCTTAAGTATCTCTTAAGTAGTGAATGAATGTTGCTAATGTGTGATATTCTTCTTCCTTTGTCTTTGTAGATTGTTAAAAGTTATATTTACCACATAATATATCTATATAAAATTCAAAAACAAAAATGTTTAAAATTTGAAAATATAAATGTGTAGCAGTGGTAAAACTTAAATCTCCTTTTGACATTGACATTTCATAAATAAATAATGAGTTGTGGGTGTTGGAGAGGTGGCTCAGTAGTTAAGAACACTGACTGCTCTTGCAGAGGACTGGGTTTAATTCAAAGCACCCACATGGAGGTTGGACTCACAAATATCTGTAGCTCCAGATCCAAGGGATCTGATGCCCTCTTCTGGCTTCCATAGGCACTAACTATGCAAATGGTCACAGATGTACAGACAAGCTAACACTCATACACATAAACCTAAAATTTTTTAAGATGGTAATGAATTATGTCTTGAAAGCTAATTCATGATATTCAATCTACCACTAAGGAATTTTAGTTGAGTTTGTACTGATATTAAGCATATGATGATTGCGCTGGTTTATATTGATCTACCCTTACTCCCATAGTAACTAGAAGTATGTATTTTCTTTTTTTTTGTATGCAGTATTTGAATAATTTTTTTAACTTTTATTGCATTATGATGAGAAAAGTTACATGATTTCAATTTATCTGAATTTGTTAACATTTAAAAACATATTTTAAGTAAATAGAATTAAATCACATTCTTGTTTCCCTTTTGTAGCCCCACTCCTTCCAGAGACCCCCCCTTCAATATCTACAATATCTTTTTTGTCATATTCCTTAAAATTTATAAAATATTATAACAATAAAAATAAGTATTATAAAAGTTGTTTGATATAAAACAACAATCAATTTAACAGTCTTTTATAGATGCTCATTTATAGCAATAGTGAAAATACATTTTTCTCAATATAAATTTTAAATAACTCCAAACATATTAACTGTATAATTCAAAATAATACATCACTACTGATATTTTCTTAAATGAACATAAAAATATAAAATCTTTTTGTTTGTTTGTTTTGCATTTAGTAGTTTAAAATCTTGGCTCTTACTGTGGCACAAGCCAAAAATAAGAACAATTTTTAGGCATTGGAGTTCATTGTAAGAAGGCTGTACTTCAATGACCCTCATATCACCAAAGGATTTTACCTCCATCATAGCTAAGCTGAGAGTTGATAGTTCTGCTGCACCAAGAAATGAATTCTAGGCTCGATTTTTGGATGCAGACTTCCTGCTATGGTCAAAGCTATTTAACTTGAGTGAGTGACTTTATTCTCAGCCCACAGAGAAC
>NW_022196893.1:15943490-15963082 GCF_008632895.1 Mastomys coucha | reverse complement strand
ACTCCTCAGAGTCAAGCTGTCTCTGGGATCCTGTGATTCTGGGATCCTGTGATCCTGGACTTCTTAGATCACCTGGGAGTAGGGCTTCCTCTGTGTGTCAGGGGACTGGCTATGAAGCTTGCTCCCAAGGTCTACTCTGGACACCAGCCCAGACAGGCCAGAAGGAACCCGGGTCACTGGGCTGGCTGAGTTCCTGTGTGCCTGGTCCCGCTGGTCCCAGTTACTCCATGTATTTTCAAATGAACAGAAATTATCAAAAAGCTCTTTTGCCTGTTTAGTGTTGGGTGTGGTTTTTTATTTCTTTCTTAATTGATAGAGCACTACTCCATTTTCATACAGTGCTAGATAAGAGTATTTTATGTTTTAACAAACTGGTTTTTGGTTGTTATTCTTGTTGTTACTGTTATAGGAATTGCTTGGAAGATAAAAAACAGCAAGAAGCAGCCCTGATAAAAGAAATTGACAATACAAAATCAAGAATGTCTGAAGTTAATGAAGAATTGAGTCTTATTAGAAATGAATTGCAGAATGCTGGAATTGATAACCATGAGGGAAAACGTCAACGAAAAAGAGCAGAAGTTCTGGAACACCTTAAAAGACTTTACCCAGATTCTGTGGTAATTGGAATGAATTTTAAAGATTGTGCTCTCTCATTCCTAAAAACAGTATTCTTACTTGAGATTGAAAATATAACTGTTTTAAGGAAGCAGAATTATTTTAGATATGTTGTGTTTTATATTTGACAATTTATATTTTAAAACATAATTATAGAGCAAGAGATAAATAATTTCAAATTGTATTTGTAAGTAAGTATTGAAAAGAAATCTTTATATGAACACAGTACCTAGCCAGTATACATTATGGCTGATATCCCCAGAGAAAATATGGTATGAAGTAGTCTTGGTCCTCTCAACAAGAAACTTCTATACTCAAGTTCTTCATAATTTTTGACAGGTATCACTACCATATTTTCATTTTCTCTCTGTACCTAGTAGTCTTTCATACTAAGGATTTTAGCCAAAATGCAATGGTATCCTATTACATGGGGTGTTAGCCTCACAGTATCATTTTCTATTATATCATGGGCCTCACTACTCCCTCAGCATGCCCTGTGATTTCCTTATGGCCTGCTTTTATTATTTGACACTTCACCATTGCTCTGTTCCAAAACACTTACCATTGACCTTTATGGTCCTACATTTCATGGCCACCTACTTTATCTCTTTACACTGTCTTACTAGAACATCTTTTTTTTCCTTCAAGAAACTTTGGAGAGAAGAAGGGGGACTGAAACTAGAGCCTCATGTATGTGAGGTAAACATTCCACTAACTGAGTTATATCCCCAAGTCTTTGATGCTCTTCTTCAATTTTTACTTTGAATCATGGATAATGACAGAGGAATAGGGCTATGTTGCTCAATCTTGCTTCCTCAATTCATAACAAAATGACACAACCCTATTTTAAAAAAAAACATTAGTTCAGTAATCATATCTAATAGTAGAAAATGGCTATTGTGCAGATTTCTTTTTAAACAGAGAAAAGGCTGGAGGGATGGCTTTACAATTTAAGTATAGTTTTGGTTGTTCTGAACTCTGTAGAAATCAAGGTGATTAATTGACTAAATTCTGAAAATCCTTACCCAGTATTCCTTAATTTGGCAAGAAGCATCACTTATATACTTGTTTCCTTTCAAAACTAGAGGGAATTGATTTTAAAAACTAGAAAATTGTGAGGGGGGGGACCTCTAATGCTCTTTCAATGTAGAGAAGACACAATTCCTCATTGAGAGAGAGGACATTTTGAATCCCTCCCACCAAATTAGGTGTGTTTTTCTAAACAGGACAGAATAGCATTGAAACAGGATGTTAGTTTAAAACTCCACAGAGGGAGATAATGAGATGTTCAAACAGTGTATTTTTACTAAGTGTCAGCTGAGCCCTTGTATTCCCTGCCCTCCAGGGAGAATGAGTAAACAGGAATATGGATTCAGTCACCAGTTGCTCAAAGAAGGCACTTGATTCACTCTGTGGGAAAGCAGTCAAGAGGTTGCCCATTATCAAAAATGAAAGGACCACATTGAATATAGGAATTCAGATGAATTTGAATGTAACTATTAAATTGGACATATAAATTGTATGCAGTTTTCTGACATGCTATGTTACATTAGAAAATAATGAATTATATGTTTCTCATTAATGCATTTGTTTTCTTCTTCTGTTCTGAAACCTACTAAGTTTGGAAGACTGCTTGATCTGTGTCATCCTATTCATAAGAAATACCAGCTGGCTGTGACTAAGGTTTTTGGACGGTACATGGTTGCCATTGTTGTAGCCTCAGAAAAGGTAGCAAAAGATTGTATTCGATTTCTGAAAGAGGAAAGAGCTGAACCTGAGACATTTCTTGCTCTAGATTACCTTGATGTAAGAATTTTTACATTTTTTATTTATTAATTGCCAAATTTAATGTCTTTATTGCTCCAAACTGGCAGCTATGGGATGGGGGTAGGGTGGGTGCAAGTGGTATAACTTGGATGCCAGTTAGCTAGTCATGCAAGTGGCTGGTGTTTCTGAACTTCAGGTGAATAATAGCAAGCAACTGCTTTCTTTTGTGATTCATGATATTTCTTCCTAATCTAATATTGCTACAATTCTTAATGTCTTCAGTTTCGATCCTAGAGAAGAACTCACTATGTAGACCAGGCTGGCTTCAAACTTTTAAGAGATTTGCCTGCCTCTGCTTCCTGAGTGTTAGGATTAAAGACATGTATGCCTGATAAAAATAATTTTTATTTGTTATTCATTTGAATTTTTGAAGGCAAACTCATATTTTACAAAAATATGATATAGGAGAGTCTGAAATGATGACTTAGCAGTTAAAAATACTGGCTGCTCTTACAAAGGACCTGGGTTAGATTCTCAGTACACCTCCATAGCAGCTAACAATCATCTGTAACTCCAGTCCTAGGGCCTCTGTGGGCACTTCGATGCATGTGGTACACAGACATACATGCAGATAAAAAATTTTTAATTAATTAAAATCTTATACAGGAAAAAATAATAACTAAAATCTTATAAAGGGTCATCACATGACTCAGTAGATAAAGGTACTTGTTACCGAGCATGACAACTTGAGTTCAAGATTTAGTCCCTCTATTCACATGGTAAAAGGACAGGAACCAATTCCCACAGGTGTCCTCTGTACTTCCAGAAACATGCTAGAGGACACTTACATACACCCACACACATACTGTCTAAATAAATAAATGTAAAAAATAACCTTATACAGAAACATAAAGGAATATTTCCTTTTAGTACATAGTTCTTAAATACTACTTTTAGAGGTTTTCTACACATTCAGGCCATATGAACATATGTGTGTATATATCTACCATTCCCATGTGCATACATACATACCTTTTAGTATACACAGGATTTTTGTTTAATGGGAATGAGATTATATTTGCTAGTTTTCAGTAATGTGGCAGATATATTTATGATTTGTAGACAGAAATCTGAAAGTACATCTATAATCAGAATTCAGATTAGATGGATTTTGTTTCTTTATATAGTACTGTGCTGCTTTTGGGTACATACCTAAGTGGCTACTGCATTCCATTGTGTTTTATGATGTAAAAGAACACAAAACACTTATTTATTGTTCTATTCCAACCAGCTAGTGGCAGTTGAATCTGGAAAATCTTCCTTGTGGCTTTTGATACATTTCCCTATTTTTGAAAAATGTTACATGACATAACGTGGGATACAGTTTCTCATGTTTTTACTGAAAGTGCATTGCATAGAAGAGCATTTTGTCAAGGCTTGGCTATACTGTGGAAAGGATATATTAAGCATTTGTTTTTTATTTTAGTGTAGTTAATATACCAATTTTCCTTTTAACTGTTCAGATCAAGCCAATCAATGAACGACTAAGGGAAATTAAGGGCTGTAAGATGATGATTGATGTTATAAAGACCCAGTTTCCTCAGCTGAAGAAAGTGATTCAGTTTGTTTGTGGAAATGGCCTTGTCTGTGAGACTGTGGAAGAAGCAAGACATATTGCATTCGGTGGACCTGAAAGACAGAAGGTGAGAGACTTGATCACTCTTCCAACTAAGTTGAAGTTTGTTCATTTGTTTGTTCAGTCTCTATCCCCTACTGCCTTTTATTTAGATGTTCTTTTTAATAAGGAAAACCAGCATAGGAAAGCCTAAGATGCTTTCATTTGATGACTTTTGTTTTGAGACAGGGTCTCATGTCGCCCAGACTGGCCTTGAGCTTGTTATATAGCTGAGGATAACAGTGATAACTATGATCTTTCTACCTCTGTCTCCCAAGTGCTGGGATCAGAGACATGCATTATCATGTCCATTTGTGTATGTACTAAAGATTGGACTCAGGGCATTGTATATTTAGGCAAGCACTCTACCAACTAAGCTATATCTGCAGCTCTTCAGTTAAGTTTTATAAAATTAACTTTTGTAACATTCTCTATATCACAAATTGTATTTTAAAAATTTGATTTATTTCTGTATTCTAAGGCATTTGAGTTTTTTCCTTTGTGTGGAATAAATGTCTTTGTTGATTCCTGTATTTTCTATGCATTGTTCTACCCTTAAATAGCAGGAAGTAATTTTTTGTTGCTTATTTTACATTTTTTGTTCTTATATAATTTAATGGGAATACTTATGTACATTGAAGCTTAACACAATTTTATTTGAAATTGCACAGTTGAAATGTTACTGAGTACTAATCTTTCAAGGAAGTGATTTTTCTTTTAAAAATAAATATTTTAGGGGCAGAGGAGATGGCTTAATAGCTAAGAATGCTTCCTCTACAAGCATGCAGACCTGTCAAATCCATAGCACCCACATAAGCCAAGCATGACCTGACATACCTGTAACTCTAGCATGAGAGGGTAGAGACAGTTGGATCCCAAGATCTAGCAGGTTAATCTAAATAACAAGCTTCTAGTTTAGTAAGAAACTGTCTCAGAATAGTAAGACAGAGAGCAATAGACATAGAGACCCCATATCTTGCTCTGGCCTCTACACACATGCACATGTACATATATATCTCCATGCATGCATGCATTCAAACAAATTTATATTTTTCTTACATGGACAATTTATATTTAGTTGGGCAATGCTAAATTGTTGTTCAGTAATTATGTATTTTTATTTTATAAAGTATATCAATGATTAAGTGCCTAAGCCATAAAATAAGACTGGTGATGCTATATAGTAAATAGTTATGTGATTTTAGGTAAGTTCTTAAACTCTTAATTTTTTCTTATCTAAAACTGAGGAGATAATTAACTCTTATAAAATTATGAAGCATACATTAAGTGATATCAAGCATAATGCTGCCAGAATGCCTAGGAAATAATCCTCAGCAAGTGGTAGCTACTTCATGATCAAGTAACAGTTAGCTAGAATGTCTAGTATCAAAAATTCATACAAGGTAAGCTTTTCTTCTAAGAATTTCCATCCTTTTTTTTTTTTTTTTTTTTTTTTTTTTTTTTTTGGTTTTTGGTTTTTGAAGACAGGATTTCTCTGTGTAGCCTTGGCTGTCCTGGAACTCACTCTGTAGAGCAGGCTCGCCTCAAACTCAGAAATCCCACTGCCTCTGCCTGCCAAGTGCTGGGATTAAAGGTGTGCGCCACTACTGCCTGGCTAACTTCCATTCTTAAATTTAGCATTTTTCTAAAATGCTAAATATACAGCTAAAGGCTGTATACTTATAAAATAGGTTTTTATTTTATGTATATGGGTGTTTTGCCTCTGCATGTATGTCTGTACACAATATGTGTGCCCAGTACCCATGGAGGCCAGAAAAGGTTATCAGCTTTCTTGGAACTGGAGTTATATTGCAAGCTTCAATGTGGATCCTGGAAGTCTAACTTAGGTCTGCTGGAAGCAGCCAATGCTCTTAACCACTGGGCCGTCTCTCCAGCACTTAAAATAGATTTTTTTAAAGATTGTATACATAGTTTTAAAAAGCCATTTGAAGATAAGGTGATTTGTCCCTTAATTTAACTTATATTTGCAATTTATTTCTTATTCACAACAACATGCTTTATCTCATTGTAACGTGTTCTTAGTATTCTAGAATTTTAATCTGGTTTATTTGTGTATCAATAGTATTTCAGAAATGTAAAAAGAATCTTCTGTATTTAGGTTTAGTAAAACAATTTGGGTAGATACCACATTTTCACAGAAATTCTTTCATCTTCAATGTGTACTTTTGATTTCCTATAGACTTCTGTATTTTAAAACTTTATATTTCAAGTGACATTACAAAATAGTCTGGTTTATTTAAATATATAGTACATATTAATCACATACAATGCCTACAAGCAATATAATGTAAAATTAGCAATTCTGCTAGGCATGGCAGCACACACCTTTAAGCTCAGGACTTGGGAGGTAGAGGCAGGAGGGCCAGGAGTTCAAGGTCATCCTTGGCTATCCAGTGTGTTTCAGGCCAGTTTGAACTACATAAGATTCTATCTCAAAAACAAAACAAAAAACATAGCTTCTCCCAGGGTAGAGAGATGGCTCAGCAATTTAAAGCACTTAATGCCTTCCAGAAGACCTGGGTTCAATTCTCAACATGCACATAGTCGCTCACAACCATCTACAAATCCTGTATTAATTATAGAGGATCTGATAATAATTATAGAGGATCTGATGCCATCTTTTACCCTCCACAGGCACCAGAAGTGCACATGGCATACATATAGTCAAAACATTCACACACAAATGTTTAAATCTAAAATCTTAGGAAAAAAGATATCAGCAAAAGATATATAAGGCTGAGAGGGTAGAGTGATTGCCTATATGCTTGACTGAGGCTTTAATCATTCAGAGCTCTGTAAACTCTGGGTAATTTTATATCTTGACTCTAAATTTCACTCTGTATTTATCTTGGAGAATACAATTGTTTGGGGCAATCCTAAAGTTATTTAGTCATTTTCATAACATGCTGTTAATAATATGTCAGAATCTTCAAAACAAAGGATTATATACTATAAATGATTTAATATTAAATACAGTTTTTGCTTCACAGCATTATGTATGTATGAAGCTAATATAGCTTATTTTAAACCTCTGTGGTGGATGGCTTTTAATTCGTTGCCTAGTCTTAGTAAAATGGGTTTTATATTTTTGGGGTTTGTATTCCTTTAAAAATCAGTATTTTATTATTAAAGTTCAGGAAGTGCTTTTCACAGCTACAAAATCTCAGCTGGAAAAAGTAACTTAAAATACATTTTTCTAAGGTAAAATATTTTTATGATGCAGGTAGTAGCTCTTGATGGAACACTGTTTTTGAAATCTGGAGTGATCTCTGGAGGGTCAAGTGACTTAAAGCACAAAGCTCTGTGCTGGGATGAGAAAGAGTTACACAGTCTAAGAGACAAAAGAAACCAACTAGTCCAAGAGCTAAAGGTAAATTCTCATCATAAAAATTATAAGATATTATGGAAAATAATTGTGCAAAACTAAGTATATTTCTTATTAAAATAAGTACTGTGAATTGCTTTACTGTACCTTTTTTTTTTTTTTTTTTTTT
Organism: Mastomys coucha; assembly: GCF_008632895.1. Classification (NCBI taxonomy): domain Eukaryota; kingdom Metazoa; phylum Chordata; class Mammalia; order Rodentia; family Muridae; genus Mastomys; species Mastomys coucha. The sequence goes on along the minus strand of NW_022196893.1, from coordinate 15,955,510 downwards.
TTTTGAGACAAGTGCTGACTCTGGCTATCCTGGAACTCACTGTGTAGACATATCTGGTCTCACCTGCCTCTGCCTCCCAAGTGCTGGAATTATAGGCATGTACTACCACATCCAGCTTCCTATACACATTTTTGTATTAGGTTTTGTTGCCTATTTTATGTTATTTGTATAATAACTTACTCCTATATGTGGTACAGAATTTCTTCACATTTTTAAAAAGATTTATTTTAGCCAGGTGTGGTGGCACACACCTTTAATCTCAGCACTCTGGAGGCAAAAACAGAGCAGGTAGATCTCTGTGAGTTCTAGGCCAACTCGATCTACATAGTGAGCTCTAGGACAAGCAGAGCTACATATTGACTGTCTGAAAAAAGAAAAAATTTATTTTATTTGTGTGCATGCACACATGTATACATATAAGGGGTACCCAAAGAGGCTAGAAGAGGACATTGGATTCTCTTTTAGGAACTGGATTTATAGAAGGTTGTAAGCCATTATGTAGCTCATTATGTAGGTGCTGGGAATGGAACCCAGGTCCTCTGCAGTGGCAACCAGTACTCTTAACCTCCAAGCGGTTTCTCTAGCTCCAAGGGCATAATTTCTAAATAAAATGTCAATATAGATTCTTCATCAATATAATAAGAGAATATGTATGACTATATAAAATTTGTTCTAAAACCACATATAATTTTTTGATATACTTTGCTGATTGGTTTTATATCAAACTGATATAAGCCGGAGTTGTTTTTGGAAGAGGAAAACTCAATTGTGAAAATGTTCTTACCATATTGGTGTGTGGTGTATTTTTCTTAGTTGGTGATTTATGTGAGAAAGCCCAGTCCATTATGAGCAGTGCCACCCCTGAGCTGGGTTATTAGGTGCTACATACAAGCAGGATCTGCAGGTTTGTTTTGTTCTGTTTTGTTTTGTTAAAGACTTGCTCTGTGTAGGCATGGCTGTCCTGGAACCCAGAGATCCACCTGTCTCTGCCTCCTGAGTGCTGGGATTACAGAAAACCATGCCCCCCACCACCACCTGGTTGTCATAGTATTTTATCATAGCAGTAGAAACCCTAATTAGGACATACTTGATAATGTAACCCAAGATGTAATTGGAAAAGTTATATGCTTCTGCTTAGAAAAGGCATTTTATAAAATCTATAGCTAGGTCTAATTGAAATACCAAGTAAAAGAGTAATTGGTTTAGGACTGAAGAGATGTGTGATAGCTAATTTTGGTCATCAACTTGATTACATCTAGAATTAATTAAAACCCAAAAATGGAGGGCACACTGAAGAGGGAGTTTTGTTTAATTTGAAGTGGGAAGATCTACTCCTAACCCAGATGTTTGATGTGGGAAGACCCTTCTCTAATCTGACTCACATCTCATGCTAGAAGAAGGAAGCTTCATTCATTTCTAGACTTTTCTAGCTTACTCTCTAACCTTGTTAGCAAGTCTATTCTTTTACTGGCATTGAGTCTACTTCTTTGGGATTCTATATACTGAAGACTAGCTGAGACATCCAGCCTCATGGACTGTAGAACTACTAGATTCATGGACCTTCCATTCATAAACAGCCATTGTTGGATTAGCTAGACCACAGCCTGTAAGTCATTCTAATAAATCCCATAGATAGATAGATAGATAGATAGATAGATAGATAGATAGATAGATAGATAGATAGATATAGATATAGATAGACAGACAGTCAGTCATTCTGTAAGTTCTCTTGCTCTAAAGAACCCTAACTAATACAGATTTTCGTATCAGAGCTGGTTCTAGAACATCAGAACTATAAGAATGACTAATATATTAAGTATCTGGAGTAAGCTTTCTAATTTGTTAGCACCTATAGTAGCCTCTGTGCTTGGGGAGTACTGAAAGCCAGTAGTGTAAGCTATTTTACAAACTTAAGGAGACAAATGCCTTTGATTACCCTGATAAACAAATATTGAGTTGCAACAAATTTGGTGACTTTGTATACAAAACTTTTGATAGTTTGTGGAAAAATAAGAAAAAATATTATGGTGGTCTGTTGCTCCTAATATCTCTGGACAGATCTCTAATTGTTTCCTGAAAGAGAATCTCTCCAGCAGTCACAGAGTTCAAGTTGCAGAAAATCAAACCACAGTTTCAATATAAGGTTGGTTAGATTACAACAAAAATTCAAGTCTCAGCCTTAGAGGGTGTTGGCAGTTAAAAGTGAGGGCAATAATTGTTAAAGAATGGGATCCTATAACTTGGAATGGATTGTATATGAGGACCCACCCTTTTGAAGCTGCGAACTTTGATCTACTTTCTGCAGAAGATATACTGCCACCTTTTGAAATGTTCCCTTTTCTATCTTTGACAATACTGCTATCCTTTGGAGCCCATCAATAGTTGCCTCTAGACCTATAACCAGACTTAAGGCAAAACACGGTTCTAGAGGGGAGGTAGAAAGTATAGTTCATGAAGAAGAACACTACACTAATAAAGAGCTTAATGAGTCTGCTAATTCATTCAAGCAGAGGTCTGGGGAATATGTGGAATAGATTTTAAGAATATGGAATAATGCCGGGTGGTGGTGGCGCACATCTAGAATCCCAGCACTTAGGAGGCAGAGGCAGGCAGATTTCTGAGTTTGAGGATAGCCTGGTCTACAGAGTGAGTTCCAGGACAACCAGAGCTACACAGAAAAACCCTGTCTCGGAAAAACCAAAAAAAGAATATGGAATAATGATCAAAGGAACACAAAACTGGATCAGGCTAAGTGTATTGATATGGGCTTACTGAGATTTTAGGTCTAATATGGAAAGCTCAAACAATTTTTAAAAAACTGTCCACTGGGAGAAGAAAATGACCAAACTTCCTGAGTTCTATTGAGTACTGGTTCTGAACTGATGCCGATTCTGGAAGATCCCAAGAAACATTATAGCCCTCCAGTTAATATAAGAACTTATGGAGATCAGGTAATTAATAGAGTTTTGGCTTAAGTCTAACTCACCAGAGGTTCATTGGGTCCCCAAATTCATCCTGTGGTTATATACTTACTCCTAGGATATATAATTAGAGTCAGTACACTGGGAAGTTGGCAGAAATCTCACATTGGTTCTCTGACTTGTGGAATGTGGGCTATTATGATTGGAAAGTTTAAATGGAAGCCTTTATAGTTGTCACCGCCAAGGTGACAGTGAATAAAAAACAGGACCACATCCATGCAGAAACTACAGAAATTAGTGTTTTATCATTAAAGACTCAAAAGACTGAGGAGTGATAGTCCCACCACATCTCCTTTTAACTCTGTCTGGCCAATACAGAAGACAGATAGATCATGGAAAATGACCATTGACTAACAAAAACTTAATCACTCAGTCAAATAGCAACTCAGTCAAATAGCAACTGGTAGTATAGCTGTTGTACCAGAGGTGGTATCCTTACTTGAGCAGAAACACATCTCCTGGTACATGGAATGCAGCTATTGAAAAAGTGCCTTTTTTCTTGGTACCTGTCCATAAGGACCACCAGAAGCAATTTGCTTTCAGTTGGCAAGACCAGATTTTACCTCAGGATATATAACTGCCAAGCCCTGTGCCATAACTTAGCTAAATGGGCTCTTGATAGTCTATCTCTTATAACAATATAAATTATATCAATATAATTATGTCAATATATCACATTGGTGATTATATTGATGACATTATACTAATTGGACAAAGTGAATAGAAGGTAGCAACCATGTGTGTACATCAGAGAATGGGAAAGAAATCTAACCAAAATTCAAGGGCCTTCTACCTCAGATAAATTCTTAGGAGTCCAGTAGTGTGAAGTATGCAGAGATATTCCTTTTAAAGTGAAGAATAAGTTATTGTACCTGGCCCCTCCCACCCAAGAAAGAAACAGTGTTTAGTGGGCCTATTTGGATTCTGGAGACAGCATATTCCTCACTTAGTTACTTCAGCCCATATACCAAGTGACCCAGAAAGCTACTAGCTTTGTGAGGGGCCTGAAACAGGAGAGGGCTCTTCAACAGGTCCAAGCTGCTCTATAATTTGGACCATATGATCCAATAGACGCAGTGATACTTAAGGTGTCAGTGGCAAATAGTGATACTATTTGGAACCTTTGGCAACCTATAGATGAATTTCAGGAGAGACTTTGGGATTTTGGAGCAAGGCTCTACCATCATCTTCAGACAACTATTCTACCTTTGAAAGACAGGTCTTACTCTACTATTGAGTCTTAGTGGAAACTGAGTATTTGACAGTGGACCACCAAGTTACCATGCAAGCTGAGCTGTTAATCATGAACTAAGTATTATTTGATCTACCAGTTCAAAAAGTAGGACTACATAGAAGCAATTCATTACCAAATGGAAGTTATATATACATGATTGGGTCTGAGCATGTCCTGAAGGCACAAGCAAGTAACGAAAAGAAGTTGCCTAGGGGCTGGAGAGATGGTTCAATGGTTAAGAGCACTGCCTGTATGTACTTCCAGAGTTTCTGAGTTCAATTCCCAGCAACCACATGGTGGCTCACAACCATCCATAATGGGGTCTGATGCCCTTTTTGGTGTGTCTGAAGACAGCTACAGTGTATTCATATACATAAAATAATTCTTAAAACAGTATATAAAAAAAAAAGAAGTTGCCTAAATGCCTATGGTTTCTACTCCCAATAAAATGCTGTCTGCTACCAAGAATATACCTATAGCCTCGTGGGGTGTGCCCTTACTGGTTGATTGAGGAAGAGAAGACTAGGGCATTTGCTTGATGGTTGTACACAGAAGTGGACAGCTGCAGCATGACAACCCCTTCCTGGGACAACCCTGAAAGACACCATTGAAAGGAAATCTTCACAGTGTGCTTAGGCAGTACACATGGCCATGCATTTTGTTGGAAGGAAAAATGGCCAGATATGTGATTGTTCATTGATTTCATGGGCTGTAGCCAATGGATTGGTTAACTGGATTGTCAGGGACTTGGAAAAACCATGATTGGAAAATAGTTGAGAAAGACATGTGGGGAAGAAGTATGCAGCTAGATCTTTCCAAATGAGTGAAGGATATGAAGATACTTATGTGTCATGTAAATGCTCATCAAAAGGTGACTTCAGCTAAAGAGTTCAGTAACCAAGTAGATAGGATGACCCATTCTGTGGACAGCCAGTCTCTTTCCCTAGCCATTCCTGTCATTGTCCATGAACAAAGTGGCTATGATGGCAGAGATGGGAGTTATGCATAGGTACGACAACATAGACTTCCTTTCACCAAACCTGACTTGGCTACAGCTGCTGCTGAGTGCCAGAAATGTCACCATTCCTCAGGGTTACCAGCCAGTGACCTGGTAGCAGGTTTATTACATTGGACCACTTCCTCTGTAGAAAGGACAATACTTTGTTCTTACTAGAATAGATATTTATTGTGGTTATGGATTTGCCTTTTCTGCATATACTGCTTCTTCCAAAACCACCATTTGTAGACTTACATAATACCTTATCCACTGACATGGTATTCCACACATTATTGCTTCTGACCAAGGAATTCATTTCTTAGCCAGAGAAGTGCAACAGTGGGCCCATGATCATGGAATCCTCTTGTTTTACCATGTTCCCCACCATCCTGAAGCATCTGGCCTGAAGGAAAGATGGAATAGCCCTTTGAAGACACAGTTTCAGTGCCAATTATGTGACAGCAGCCTGGAGAGCTGGGGCAGGATTTTCCAGGGGCAGTATATACTTTGAATTGATCTCCAGTATTATGCTAAGTTTTCTCCCATAGCTAGGATCCACAGGTCCAGGAACATGAAGGAGTGAAAAGGGGAATAGTTCCACTCATTATCACCCCCAGTGACCCACTAGGAAAATGTTTGCTTTCTGTTTCACAATCCTAAGTTCTGTTGGCTAGAAGTTTGGATTCCAGAGTAGTGGGGCATTCCTGCCAGGAGCCACAACAAATATTCCATTGAACTGGAAGCTCAGATTCCCTCCTACCCTAGCCACTTTGGGTTTCTGATACCCTTAAGCCAACAAGCTAAGAAAAGAGTATCAGTGTTAGGAGGGGTGATTGATCCATATTACCATGGAGAAATTTGGTTGTTTCTGTACAATGGAGTTAAAAGTAGTGTCTGGAATCCTTTAGAGTGTCTATTGGTGCTACCATGCCCTCTGATTAAAGTCAATGGGAAACTGCGACAACTTAATCCAGGAAGGGTGACAAAGGGCACAAGATCCATCAGGAATAAAGATATGGGTTTTACCTCCAAGAAAAGAGCCAGCACCTGCTGAAGTGCATGCTGATGGTGGAGGAAATACAGAAGGGTAGTAGAGGAAGGTACTTACAAATACCAGCTAAGACCATGTGATCAGTTGCAGAAACAAGGTTTATAATTGACATGAATATTTTTGTCATTCTGTTAAGAGTGTGTGTGTGTTTTCTCAATTTCTTTATCATGTAATATATTACCAATTAAGAGAATATTGATGGGTATCATAATCAAATATAAGACACTAGAAGAATGTCCCTCGAAGGACATTGCTACATATTCTAAATTTCTAATATTTTTGCAGTTGTAAGTGGGATAGTTATATAATGTTAGTCATAGCTTTGACCTGGTTATTGTTTTCATTTGGGAATTAATCATGACATAAGAAGATATGATGTGTGTCAAGTTGACAAAGGGTGGGCTTGTAATGGCTATTCTTTGTTGTCAACTTGACTACATCTGGAATTAATTAAAACCTAAAAAGGGAGAGCACACATATGATGGATTTTTGCTCAGTTTGAAGTGGGAAGATCTACTTCTAATCTGGATCTTGGAAACTGGAAGACCCATTTCTAATCTGGGCCATACCTTCTGCTGGAAGCCTTTATGCAGATATGAAAAAAGAAAGCTCCACTCTGTCCACTTGCTCTCACTCTCACTAGCAAGCCCATTCCTTTACTGGCATTAGAGCCTCCTCCAGGATTCTAGGGTATAGTGAAGACTAGCTGAGACATCTAGCCTCACAGACTAACAACTACTGGATTCTTGGACCTTCCATTCATGGATGGCTATTGTTTGATTAGCTAGAACACAGCCTGTGAGTCATTATAATAAATCCCCTTTATATATAGAGAGATTCATTCTATAAGTTGTTACTCTAGAGAACCCTGACTTATACAAGATAGCTCAACAGTTAAGAGATAGATCTTGCTGCTATAGATAGATCTTGCTTAACCTGAGTTTGTTTCCCAGCACCCATGTTGGGCAGCTTACACTCACTTGTAACTCTAGCACCAGGGAGTCTGATGCCCTCTTCCAGCCTCCACAAGCATGGTAAACACATGAAGTGTACACCTAGACAAACATACTCAACTATGAGAAAATATTTGGACAAAGAATCCTGTTAGTGACTGAAAGACAACACCCATATGGTCAGGATATATGAAGACATGCTCTGATAAGTAATCAGTAGGATTAACTACCATTAATCCCACTGGATAATCAAAATCAAGTGGGATTAATGGTAGTTAACTGCTGTATCAGTCATTACTTTCATGTTTAACTAAAATCCACAAATCTGCAAACCAAATTGAGATTGGTTTATTCTTTTAAATAAGATGAAATTTTCAATACATAGTCCTAGTGAAAAGAACATTTGTCCACTAACAGACAGTGAGTATAAAAACAATACCTCTAACCAGTCAGTCTCACTGTAGCAAATGTTTTGCATGAAATCAAACACTAATATTATTGAAACAATGGATGCCATTATTAAGAAAGTATTTTAATAATTTTGGAACAGTTATACTCTGGAAGACATCCATCAAAAGAAAGATTTTAAATTACCAAAAGAAGCATGGCTCAGAAAAGCACATTTCAAGTGATTTCAACTTTCCCAAACAAATTCTCAGAAACCAATAGGTACAGGGACATATATATGTTTATATATTTTATAGACTCACAGTAAAAAATATAGAGTGCTTAATTTACTTGTGGTTGCATATAAGGTAAGTGAAGGCAGAAGGGAATGAAGAAGACAAGCTCAAAGAAGATGCTCTACATCTTGTCAGATGGTGTTGTGCACTGAGTGAGATAGCCCTCATTTTTCACTTTTCATGCCTCTATTTTCTGTTGGAAAGTTAGTTGTATGCAGTCTTCCTCCAGAAGACAAATGTACTTTATACACCCAGTGTTTTTTTAGATTTAAATTTTTATTTTTATGATATATATGTATGTGTGTATATGAAATACTCATATATGTATACATTTTAACAATATTTATTTAGAAGCTTTACTATGTATACATCTATATCATGAGTATGTATACTTTTAAGTATGTATAAATAGCTTTACTATGTATACATATGTATCATATGAGTGTTTTTGCCTGACTGTGTTTATTCACCACATAAATAATGTTTCCATGAAGGCCAGAAGAGAGCATCAGATTCTTTGGGACTGGAGTCACAGTTTTATGCTTCCCTCTGGAAATTGAGCACCAGGGTCCTCTGTAGGAGCATCCAGTGCTGTTAACTACCAACTGTTCTCTTCAGCACCCCTACTCCTTTTTATATGTATGTGTGTTTTGCCTGCACATGTCTGTGTACCACCTAAGTGTCTGCCTGCAGAGGCCAGAGTGGGCATTGGATTCCTTGGAATTGGAGTTATAGATGATTGTGAGATACCATTGGGTGCTAGGAATTGAACTCATGTTATCTGCAAAAGCAGTTAGTGCTCTTAGTCACTGAGACATCTCTACATTCCCCATACCCTGTCTCTTATTGGAAGATCTTGAATGATTATATGTAAAATCAGTAAGTCTTTATTATGAAAGCACTTAAGAGTAAAAGTGTTCTTCCACTGTAAAATGTTCTCATATTTCTCTGTTTAGGAGTTAATGAAGATGCTCCGCAAGGAAACAGATTTGAAACAAATACAGACTTTAGTACAAGGAACCAATACACGACTCAAATATTCACAAAATGAACTAGACATGATTAAAAAGAAGCACCTTGCTACATTTTACCGGGTAATGTAAACTTGTCAAAGGTTTGATGGAAATTTATATCAGAACATAGAATTTAAAGAACAATATTTACATAACATTACATAATTATAGTTTCTTTGTCCTATAGCTATATTATAGTCCTTGATAATTTTTATAGTATTTAATCATGTCATTTGGCTATGCCAGAATCCATTGTACTAAAGATTCTTCATTTATTGTAAAAGACATCTAACATGTTTTTAGCCTTACTATTTAAAAAATAAAATAGTTGTATTACTAAGCAGAATTTTTTTCTTATTAGGAACAATCTCAGCTACAAAGTGAATTACTGAATATTGATTCTCAATGTACTATGTTGAGTGAAGGAATCAACAAACAGCAACAAAAAATTGAAGAATTTCAAGATAAGATAGATAAGGTAATAAATGCTGTAGTTATTAAATGACATATAGGATACAGTTCTGGTTTTTGGCTGTGTACATATGACTATGGAGTCAAGACTAGATCAGGAAATCATACTTTGGATACTGCTACTTGCTCATGCCCAGAACAGATGATAATATAAAGTATGATCTGACCAGTACTGAGGATCATAGAGCTTATATATGTAGTTTCCTGTGATTTTGATTATCCAGTGGGATTAATGATAGTTTACTGCTGTATCAGTCATTACTTTCATGTTTAACTAAAATCCACAAGTTTTTAACATGACTTACAATTAAAATACTATTGTGTTTGAGGCTAGATATTTTGTTAGATTGAGATTATGCCAGTTTTTTGGAATTTATTACTGATACTGTGCTCTAGCCTAGAGTTGTTTTCACTGTCCAAGATGTTTACTTAACTCATATAACAGATAGGTTTTTAAAAATATAGAATATTATATTTTGGCATGGCTAAAGTAAATAGAATATCACCTCTTTATATCAGATAGTGCACAATATCATCTAATAAAGCCAATTCATGAGCTTTTTCATGTAGTCTTTTGAATAATAAGTTTGGAAACAGATAAACATAGTTTATGTAGATAAAGAAAGAGAAAGCATATCTGAAGACAGCTATAGTATACTTATATATAATAAATAAATGTTTTTTAGAAAAAAGAAAGAAAGAAAGAGAAAGTACTGGGCTGGGTGCACTGATTACCTTTTGACCTAATTCATGGAAAGCTAAGAGCAAAAAGTTTTATTTAAGAACTGCTTGTTTATTTTTTAAACATGGTTATTAAGTCAGTTTTAAAATAATTTAAAAGGTAGAAGATGACATATTCCAAGACTTCTGTGAAGAAATTGGTGTGGAAAATATCCGTGAATTTGAGAACAAACATATTAAACTGCAGCAAGAAAATGATCAAAAAAGGTATTTTTGTTTAAAAAATATCCCCTAATTTAGGAATCATGCTTGAGGTAGACTTTATTTAAGCTTAACAAGAAATAGTAATGATGGGCTTATATCACAGTAGCTGGTCAGACTTTGCCTTGCATACATAGGCCCTGCCTTAGTTTGATATTCAATACCACAGAGGGTGAAGAAGCTAGTAAACTCAGTTTCTTAGAAAGAAATCTAACAGAAACTAGAACAAAAAGGAAAACCATACTAGTTCTTTTTATAAAGGTCATTTCTCCTAAAGTTAGACTACAGTTTAAATACCATGTATATGGACATGATTTTTTTTTTAAGTAGACTAACTCTAAAGATCACATATGAAGTAAGCAAGAAAAAAGTCAAGGAAAGTAATGAAGAGTGGGAATAGAATTCCAATATTATACTTTATTTCATTTTAGAGATTTAGGTTTCTATGTGAATGTCTGTATGTAAGTTACATGCACATGTGTGAAACTTTCTACAGAGAACAGAAAAGAGTGTCAGAAACCCTGGAGGTGGAGTTAAAGGCATCCTGTGTGTGCTAGGGAACCAAACTCAGCCGTCTTATATTTTTCTTTTTCTTTTCTTTTTTTTTTTTTTCTTGTGTGTGTGGGGGGAGTTTGTTTTAAAATCGACTTTCAACCAAAAGTTATTTTAAAAGATAAGGAAGGATACTTCATACATGTCAAAGGAAAAGTCTACCAAGAGAAACTCTCAATTCTGAATATCTATGCTCCAAACACAAGGATACCCACATTCAGAAAATAAAGTTTACTGAAGCTCAGTTTGTTTGTTTGAGACAGGATTTTTCTGTGCAACTCAGACTATCCCGGAACTCACTCGGTACACCAGACCGACCTCAAATGCAGAGATACACCTGTCTCTGCCTCCTAAATGCTAGGATTAAAGGCATGTACCACCATGACCGGCTTCGACCCTCTTCTAAAAGAGCAGCAAGAGCTCTTAATCACTAAACCATCTCTCCAACCCCCAGTTCCCAAATTTTATAATGTTATATACCTTGAGAACTAGCTCATAAGTACCATCCTGAAATATACTCATTTGTACAAGAAGAGATTTGATATTTAATATGAGTGGACAAAGTTAATTTTTTTTAATAAATCACATTGAGATAGATGTGGTTTTAAAAACTCAATTCCTTTTTCATTCCTTACATGTATTAAAATTCAAGTTATTTTCAAAGCCTTAATGTAAAAAATAAAAACACAATAATAGTAGGGTATACCATAAGCAAATTTTAAAAACAATCACTTGGAGCTAGAGAATTCACTCCAAGTTTAAAGGTACTGTACTGGTGACTCTTGCTGAGGGCCAGTGCTTAATTTCCAGCACTGGTGTTGGAGGGCCTACAACTTCAGCTCCAGGGCATTTAGAACCCTTTTTTTTTACCCCTGTGAGCATCCACATGCATGTAGCATACACATACAGACAAGAACATCTAAACAAAAATTTAAAATAAGCCAGGCAGTGGTGGTGCACACCTTTAGTTCCAGGAGGCAGAGGCAAGTGGATTTCTGAGTTTGAGACCAGCCTAGTCTGTAGAGTGAGTTCCAGGACAGCCAGGACTACACAGAGAAACTCTCTCTCAAAACAAACAAGCCGGGCGTGGTGGCACACGCCTTTAATCCCAGCACTTGGGAGGCAGAGGCAGGTGGATTTCTG
>NW_022196893.1:15935764-15942043 GCF_008632895.1 Mastomys coucha | reverse complement strand
AAAAAAACAAAACAAAAAAAAATCACCACAAACCAATAAATAGAATATAAATATATAGAGAAACTTAAATTATATGTCAAAAAGCATGAAGAAAATTGGGAGACAAATGATACCCTGGAGGGAATGTACATACATGTGTTTAGAAATGGTCAGGGCTGCCTCTGGAAAGGCTGAAAGGAAAAAGATTTTTCTTTTTATTAATCTAACATCTTTTGAATTTTATGCTATATGCATCTGTCATCTATTTAAATATGTTAAAATATAAAAGTAATACATACCTTTGAGAAAAAGTGTTGCTAGACACAGTGACATGTGTCTTTAATACCAGCACTTAGGAATCAGAGGCAGGTAGATCTCTATGAGTAGCCTGATCTATATAGCAAGCTCCATGACAGCCAGGACCACATAAGAGAGACCTTCTCTCCCCTTACAGTCCCCACAAAAAGAGAAAAAGGTTTTCTCCCAAATCAAAATCATTAACAACAATCTTTCTATTAATCTCTATAATTCTTCCCATATTCTGTTCATTCATTCAGTTTGTATTTACTGTGTGCTTTTCATGTGCTAGGCACCCTTCCTAAGGTCTGAGAGTACAACAATGGAGAAGGATTGCCACTGGCTGGCCGATCTGGGCCTCCCTCAACCCGCGGGAGAAACGGGGTCCTAGTCAGGTCGACAAGGCATAGGCGAAGAAATGATGGCAGAGATGACACATGAAGTATAGGATCTAAATGTATTTCTTAGAAATGGCATCAGACTTTTACAGTCATTGCAAAAGAGAGATGGTAAATCTGGCAGCTCAATAGTTGAGGTACATCTGAGGCTATCTGAAACATACTGGGTCTAAAGCAGCAGCTATCTCCTCTGAGCTGGTGCTGCATCCCCCAGGCCCGGGGGACTGCGGATTGTATGAATCTGAGTCCTAGCCCATCTAAGCTCTAGTGCTAGTCCAGCATGCGAGTCTAAGTCCTTCTTCTCCCAGTCCTCGTATACAAAGTGAAAAGTAGGCTTAAGTAGCATACAGCAAGCAGGGCTGATGTCAAGAGTCACGTAGGCAGGTGACCGCACATCAAGGTCAGTAGGGTCTGGTAGCTAGGTGTGAAGCAGGAGGAAGAGGAGTGGAGCCCTCCCTGTTGAGGTATTTTGATATTCCTATGCTAATTCTCTGGTTCTGCTGAAGGCAATGACCAGGATATTTCAATCTAGCATTTCCTGCTAATTCTCTGGGTCTAGCTGGGGGCAGGCAGTGGGAGTTCCAACACTTTTAGCTAATGTCCTTGAGTGAGGGAAACCTTTCATTACTTCTCTAGTATGTAAAACATTTCTAACTATTGTAAACTATCTTTTGCCCTAAGGAATGTACTCGGCCTCTATTGCTAGCTCTATCGAGGCAGATACTTTGAGAGAAATTGCAAGCTATGGACAGCTTGGTGTTAAACTAGGATAGTTGGGAACATTTTGTCGGCCAAGAGACAATGCCCAATCTTAACCATTTACGAATCACTTCTTGGGGTGCCTTTATGCCTAATTATGAGGCCGTGTTGACGATTGGAAAGACTAATCTGGAACGCATCTGAGTTAGGGGATACCAGCTACTAGTCTGAAATCCAGGAGGCACAGAACTCCTTTTGGGATCTTATTGCCTCTATCCTTTATCAGGATTTTATCCCTGATATTTTGGATGTGACTGGAGTAGACGAATGTGTGTAGCAAAGGATCATGACTCTTCTTCCTGTTCTAGATCCTTTATATTTCATCATAGATTTTAGAATCAGTTTTCAATTACTATTCTTAAAAAGAACTTGTGAAGCCGGGTGTTGGTTCCCCTGACTCCATCTCCAAAGTGTTGAGATTACAGACATGCACCAACATACCCAACTGACATTCAGTTGACAGAAGTTTATGGAGATGTCAGAATAAGAAAAGGTCGGAAATTTGTTAATTTCTCAATTTTGAAGTTAATGAATGAATAGCTCTTCACACTAGCTATTTCACAAAGTCTAACTAAATGAGAAAAAGCATATCAATTTTAACTTAAAGAAGTGAGTAGAAGCTGGGCGGTGGTGACACATGCCTTTAATCCCAGCACTTGTGAGGCAGCGGCAGGCGGATTTCCGAGTTCGAGGCCAGCCTGGACTATAGAGTGAGTTCCAGGACAGCCAGGGCTACACGGAGAAACCCTGTCTTGAAAAATCAAAAAAAAAAAAAAAAAAGTGAGTAGATAATGTATATATTATAAAAGATTTAAGAAACTGTCAGCTGCTAGATGGTGATGGTGCATGCCTTTAATCCCAACACTTGGGAGGCAGAGACAGGTGGATCTCTGTGAATTAGAAGCCAGCCTAGTCTATAAAGCTAGTTCCAAGACAGCCAGGACTGTTACACAGAGAAACCCTATCACAAAAAAAAAAAAAAAAAAAAAAAAAAAAAAAAAAAAAAAAAAAAAAAAAAAAAAAAAAAAAGTGGATCTCCATGAGTTCTAGACCTGCCTGATAATACTGAGCTAGTTCCAGGACCTACACTGAGAACCCCTGTCTCAAAACAGAAATGAAGGAAAAGAAAAAGGAAAGAAAGAAGGAGAAAATTTGAAAACAGCCAGGTTTTTAATAAAGTATTGGAAATTTTGGCAATGACAGTGATTACATTAAGGATATTTTGATATTTTTAGGGTGTAGTAGTTTATGAGTATGAATTAATAGTCACTTTCATAGAACATTACTGATGAAATTACCTAGTATCTGGTATTTGCTTCAGATAATTCAAAAGCCGTGAGTGGTATTGTAGGTCAAGAGTCAACATGAATTATTATTAAGCTGGCTAAGTTGCATAGGATTCATTATAGCTTCATTATACTTATATGTTTGAAATTTCCTATAAAAAATTAAAAGAGGGGGCTCTGGGAAGATGGCTCAATCAGTAAGAGCACTTATTGCTCTTCTGAGGGTCCTGAGTTGAGATCCCAGCAACCACATGGTGGCTCACAACCACCCATAATGAGATCTGACACCCTCTTCTGATGTGTCTGAAGACATCTACAGTAAATTACGCCAGAGCAAGTGGGACTGGAGCAAGTGGGACCAGCAGAAGTCCTGAGCCACACACATGATGGCTCATGACCATCTGTACAGCTACAGTGTACTTATACACATAAAAAAAATAAATATTTAAAAAAAATTAAAAGGGGCTGGAGAGATGACTCAGAACACTTACTGCTCTTGAACAGGATCCAGATTTGGTTCCCAGCACCCATATAGGGCAGCTCACAAGCACCTGTGACTCCAGTCTAATGGATCTGATGCTCTCTAGCCTTAGTAGGCATCTGCACAAATGTGGTGCACATAAATCCACAAATCCACATACATTTTTTAATCTGAAAAAAGTTAAAAGGACTAATGCATTCTTCTTAACCACTTATAATGCTTGACTTTATTATACTAGATTAGAGTTTGAAAAACAAAAAACTCGGCTTAATATTCAGCTTGAATATAGTCGAAATCAGCTTAAGAAGAAACTGAGTAAGATCGACACATTAAAAACAACAATCCAGAAAAGCAGAGAAGACATTGATAACCTAAAGAAGGTAATTTATTATGGGTGGCTGGAGTGCCAGTTTGTTGAAGTTATGGCTTCTTTCATTAAATAGCAATTTTTTTTATCACCTAGTGGTGCTTGATTGGGATTAGAGCTACATATTTCAGAAATATTAAAGTAAAACTAACAGAACTAATGAGTTGTTGGATGTTAAGAGGGGAGGGAGACGGGGATGGGGGCGGGAAGAGTGAGCATGCCAGAGAAAGCAAGATGACTCAAGCATGTAAATGATGGGAGAATTCTGGGCTGGAACCACAAATTTTAGAATTACTGGTTGAGTTCTGGTTTGCTCTGTTTTCAGAGGCAGTTTCATTATGTAGCCAGGTTGGTCTCAAACTCAAAATTCTGTCCCAGCCTTCTGAGAGCTAGATTAAAGACATGTTCTGTTTATGGCAGGATTTCCTGGTTTGTAGAGTAATTTAAAACCATATGACGGGAGCTGAGACCATAGTTCAATGGAGAATCAGTTGGGGTCTAGAAAACGCAGAAATTTTAGGAGGGAAGCCAGAAGAGGAGGCAGTATAGAAGCCCAGCACTGTGGGAAGAAGGAAGTGATGAAAACTGTTAAGACAGGCTAACATTTACAGTCTCATGAGCACTTCCACTTGGCAAATGGAACACAAGTCATGTAGCAAGGTTGAAGAGTAGATTCAAAATGATAAAAGCAGGAAATGGTTACCAGCTTCCAAAATCTATAGGATAAAAGAGCATCACAACCTGACAGTTTAGTAGTGCACGAGATAAGGGGGTTTCTCTTGGGATGAGTAGATGTTCTTACAGATAACGGTAAAACTTGTTTGTATTAATATAAAATGTTATGTATGTATATATACATAATATATATGTACATATATACATTGTATATAATATATAATTATGTGTGTATTATATATAAACACACAAATTCTCTCTGTTCAGACCGAAGAAGAATGTCTGAAAATTGTTGAGGAACTCATGGTGAAACAAGAGCAAGTTAAAGAAGTGCTTGCCACACAGAGTTCCAACATTGAAAAAGTTCATATTCAAATTGAAGAGGAACGCAAGAAGTTTTTGACTGTTGATAGGTAATTAATAATTCAGTTTGAAAGATCTAGCTAACAACTTAAACTTATACTTTCAATTTGATATTATTTAAACTCCAAATGTTTATACTTGTTTATACTTTGTTGCTCTTTGGTCTTCCAAATGTTCTAATACGGGAAAGATCAGGATAGGTGATTCATTGATTACATTGAAGTTCTTTTTGGTGGGTGAAACATGAACCCACATGTAGTCCTTTACCCTAAATCTTTTGCTCCTGGTATTTACCTGTCATCCAGTGATTCCTTCTTGTCTGTGTTTGCGGTTAAAGCATTATCTGGTACGTGACAAGTTTATGTGCCATCATGATGGTAAGAACACCTTGAATCAGCTGATTTGTATCAAAATGACATCTGCTTTCCTGTGATTAACAGGACCACGAACACTTCTTTGGTTGAACCTTGGCATATCATAATTTTCCTCACTATCTAGAGATCTCCAATTCTTTGAGATTCAGTCTCTTGTATTTATTTTAAACAATCATTTCTGCTTTTCTTTACATTCCTGAAAACCATCCATCTTCCTCCAACCGCCTTCAGTTTTCTTTTTCTCTTTTTGTCCTCTTTCTGGTCTTGTTTAAAGGTCTTTGTTGCTTAGTGTTAGCCCTCATACCCCACTTTCAGATAAGGCATTCCATTCGTGTTGGAAACCAGGTTATCAGGAATGCAGTAGTTGACCTAGTATTGGTCTGCTAAGAGACATTCGCCTAGTTTAAGCTTCGAAAGTATACAGCCTATCTAAAAAGGAAATGCATGTTGAAAATTGCAGATTTAAAAATAAGGTATTTGGGGCTAGATATGATAACACACCTGTAATCCCAGCAGTTAAAAGGTGGAAGCAGGCAGGAGAATCCAAAGTTTGAGGTTAACTAGGGCTATATAGCAAAATCTTGTCTCAAAAAATAATTAAAATAATTGAAGGAAAGTTGTATATTTGCTAACTCTGATTAAAGAAATGTCTATGAAATATGTTCCCTTGGATCAAATGTATATATTGATGGTCTTTCTCAGGAATGATAATGTATAAATCAGGGACTGGCACTTGGAGCTCTCATAGGAAAGTAACTTTTTCATGCAAGTTTATAATGAAACATATTCTTTGGTATGATTACATAATGAGTAAAGTCACTTTTCATGTCTGTATTTACAGGGAAGTTGGAAAATTACAGAAGGAAGTTGTAATCATTCAGGGTTCTTTGGAACAGAAACTGCTAGAGAAACATAACTTGCTGCTGGATTGCAAAGTTCAAGACATTAACATAAGTCTTGTGCTGGGGTCATTGGAGGACATCACTGAAGTGGAGGTATCTAGCCAGTAACATAATATGTGCACTTGTGCATACTTAGCTGATTTCTTCAACTGCTTATGCTACAAGTTCTTTAACTCCTTCTAGGAAAGGAAAAAGGAAAAATGTTTGTGGCTAGGTATTTCAAGACAGATATTAAAATGTTAAGCTCATTTCATACTGAATCATTACTTAAAAAGAAAAGTAGGTGCCGGGCAGTGGTGGTGCATGCCTTTAATCCCAGCACTTGAGAGTCAGAGGCAGGCAGATTTCTGAGTTCAAGGCCAGCCTGGTCTACAGAGTGAGATCCAGAACAGCCAGGG
>NW_022196893.1:15856279-15935749 GCF_008632895.1 Mastomys coucha | reverse complement strand
GCACCGACTGCTCTTCCAAAGGTCCTGAGTTCAAATCCCAGCAACCACATGATGGCTCACAACCATCCATAACAAGATCTGACACCTTCTTCTGGAGTGTCTGAAGACTGCTACAGTGTACTTACATATAACAAATAAATAAATAAATCTTTAAATAAAAAAAAAGAAAGAAAATTAGGGTTTCTAAATTGGTCACAATGGTGTAATCTTGTAAAGACCTAGCACTTGAGGGATTGGAAGGCTGAGAGGAGAATGTAGGGGAATGCCAGGGCCAGAAAACCGGAGAGGGTGAGTTGGTGAGCAGGGGAAGGGAAATAGGGGGGCTTTTGGAAGGGAAGCCAGGAAAAGGGAGAACATTTGAAATATAAATAAACTAATTAAAAAACAAGAAAAGATTATAAGAGCCAGAGTGGTTCCATGATTCCAAGGAAGGAGCATCTTCCTGACACAATTGGGCTGATGCACATACGAATTCACAGAGACTGTGGCTGCAGGTATAGAGCCTGAACCAAATAAATCCAGATAGAACTCCATGTTGGGAGATGGAAATGGACATGGGCTTTCACCTGCTAACCAACAAATTCTGCAACTGACACTTACATGCAAAGGAAAAATTAGTTTCCTCCAGAGAAGTTTATAGGGGATGCTAAGCACAATTAATCATGGAAAATATGCTTAGCAGTTGGTAGCCAATAAGAAAGAATTCAATGGTATCTTTGCAGACATTTTTATAATATCACATTCCTCAAGAAAAAAAAAAGTTCAAAACAATCTGGGCTATATAGTGGGACCATATCTCAAGAATACATATATATGAAGACTTTAGGGAGTGCCGATCTCAGGATCTTGGACTTTTTTATGTTGTACCCTTCTGAAGTGATGTCAAGCTCTCACTTAACAGGGTCTGCTGTCCTCTGGAGAAATTACTTTACCAGAACCTCATCTTCTGAGGTTAACAATGCTTACCTGCTGTTGGTAGGTAAGCCCTGGGAGCTGCCTATCTTACATGAGGCTTAATAGGACTGAGAATTCTGAAACTCCAGTACAGTATCTTCTGTGCATAGCCTTACTCTCAACAAAATGTTTAACACTTGCAAGGTTTTTTTCGTTTTTTTTGTTTGTTTGTTTGTTTGTTTCTTGTTTTTTTTTTGTTTTTTGTTTTTTTTTTTTTTGAGACAGGGTTTCTCTGTATAGCCCTGGCTGTCTTGGAACTCAACTTGCAAGGTTTTGAAAAGATGGTGATTCAAAGCCAGGAAGAAAAAGCCACTTTTTTTTTCATATATAGATCCTTCCTGGCCTATATTGTATATGTGTACATATGTAACTAGTGAAAGTACATTACTACAGTAGAGCATTATGTATGCTACTAACAAAAAACATACACAAACCAATGGGACAGAATAAAGGAAATATATTCATTAGTTTTCATGTACTTTAACATCTACCTTAGCAACCTGATTTTTAGTAAAAGAGCTCAAATCAGATATTGGAGAAACAACATCCTCCGTAAAGGGCACTGGGAAAAAAATCTGTCATATCTTTTTCCTTTCTCAGCTTGCTCCTTTTCAGTAAATGCTCTTCATAAGAATGAACTTTAGTAATCACACAACAGATTTATTCTAAGTTGTTTTGAAACTCCTTCCCTGTCACTATACAAAAACAAATTCAAAATAGATCGAAGACTTTAGTGTGAGACTTGAAACTGCCAGGGGAAACAGAATCCTTGAAAATATATAGAGAGGTGAGGACTTAATGAAAAGGATTCTAACAACTCAAGAACTAATAGCAAGAATTAACACTTAGATCATAATGGCTACCATCAAGAAAACAAACGGCAACATATGCTGATGAGGATGTGGGAAAAGGAATCACTTTATACGGTGCTAGTAGAAATACAAACTAGCATACTCAACTGTGGAAATCTATATTCTTGTTTCTCAAGTAAAAAAATAAACCACCACCAACAAAAACCTATCATATGATTCAGATATACTACTATTCTGTTATGTGTTCTAAAGAATTAGCATACCACAGGTACACTTGCCTATCTGTATATTGGAGTACTGTTCACAATAGCCAAACACATGAAAATAACTTGGATTCCAATCAACAAATGGATAGGTAAAGAGAATGCATATGCACACACAAAAGTTGTAAAGAATGACATATCATTTGAAGAAAAATAGAACTTGAGATCATAACATTAAAATATTTTAGCCAAACTTAGACAAAAGCCATTTCTTATATGCAATGAAGTCACACTCATGATATGTAGAGCTTTTGCAATACACTTAACACTCAGCTTTAACTTGTATTTGAGTTGTTTTAACACATATATTGTAGCCAGACTTTTGGGTACTTTATGGGTTCTTTTCTACCACCCTTCTCCACCCCTATTCCACCCTTCCATCCCTGCAATACTAGGTTGAAGAGAAAGAAGGTTGGAGGGGAAGGGGGCATTGATATTGTTAGGGTTATGGAGTTCCTTGGGGCATGTTTGATCTTCACCATCAGGATATCCAATTTCTTCTCATATTTCTTCCCACATCTAATTAACAAACTGCATCAACAGCAAGCAGCAGCAGCTGCCACCACCACCACCACCACTACAGCCCCTCTCAGGACACTAGCATTTATATACCCTTTCAAGAGTCCAGAATTCCAAACATCATACACTTGCAGAAACTATCTGTGTTGTCAAAATGATACTCCTGCTAGAGCACGAGACAAATCTTATCTGCTCTAGACAATCTAAAACAACCTTGTATCTCACACATGGAATTGCTAGAAGACTGGCTTACAGGAATTAAAGCCCATGTCCACAATGACACACTTCCACCAACAAGGTCACATGTCCTAATAATGCCATTCTCTGGGCCAAGCATATTCAAACCACCACATTTCATTCCCTGGCCCCCATAGGCTTGTTCAAACACATGAGTCTATGGGGGCCATACCTAGCCATAGCATAATAAAAAATACACTTTATCTTTTTCCTTTCTCAGCTTGCTCCTTTTCATTAAATGCTCTTCATAAGAATGAACTTTAGTAATCACACAACTGATTTATTCTAAGTTGTTTTGAGACTTCCTTTGTCAAAGTAATTAATATAAATTTCTTCACCTTAGCTTTAGGCAGGCTCTTCAAACAAAGGCAAAAAGCAGCCATATTCTTCACCAAAATATCACAAAACAGTCTCTAGGCCACATACTGAAATTCTTCTCCACTGAAACATATTGGGCCAGGTCTGCACAGTTCAAATCATCCTCAGCACCAGTGATTTACATATTCCTACTACTAGGAAGGTACATTAAGCCCCACTTAAAGCATTCTTCTGCTTCCCAAATCCAAACTCCCCAAATCCACATTCTTCCAGACAAAAGCATGGTAGGGTTATCATAACAATACCCTATGACCAAGGCAATTCTTATATGGGCAGCATTTAATTTGGGCTGACTTACAGATTCAGAGGTTCAGTTCATTATCATCAAGGCAGGAGTATGACAGTGTCCAGACAGGTATGGTGCAGGAGGAGCTAAAGGCTACTAGGAGAACACTGGCTTCCAGGTAGCTAGGTCAAGGGTCTTAAAGCCCATGCCTACAGTGACACACTTCCTCCAACAAGGCCACACCTCCTAATAGTGCCACTCCCTGTGCCAAGCATGTAGAGACCATCACACTGAGTGTTGGTGGTGGGTCTCAGAAACAAAGATAAAAAGGTATAGCTTAAGAGAAGACACCCAGTAAGCAGCCGAGGTGAGAATTGAGCAGACATGCAGGGTAAGCTGCACTAACAGAGGAGTGAGTATGTCCTGAGAGTGGGCCCCACATTCTTTGTCAATAAGGTGTGTTTGCAATAAAGTGAGCATAGGACACTCACTGCTGCATGACTATGTCAAGAATGACTGAGGCCAGGCCTTTTTGGCTGTGTGGTTGCATAAGGGTGATAGCTTGATATGAATGACTCAGTAAGTAGCTGGAGTAGAGGTTACCATTCAGGCAAGAGTGTCTGTTTTTCAGCTAACTGAAACAGAAAGTACCCAGGCAACAGCTGATATCTATGAAAAAGAAGCATCCATCCAAATAGACTACAGCCCTCTAAGGGAGGATTTGAAGGTAATGTAAAGATTTCTGTGTGTGATTAATGGTAATATTTGGCTATTAAAATATTATAGAATCATTTTTGTATGGTTAGGTTAAAGATGTGTGGTATGGGTTAGTTGGTGGGTTTTTTTTTTTTTGTCTTTATTTTGTGGGGAAAAGACATCAAAGGAAAAACAGAAAGCTGAGATGATGATTGCCAATGCCTTGCAATCACTTCGGATATAGAGGCAGGAGGATCTTGTTAGCTTGTGTGCCATGAAACTAGGTCTCCAAAAATCAAAATAGAAGCTACAGAAGTGATCCAGTCAGTAAAGTGATTGCCAATTAAACATAATATCCTGAATTTGGCTCCCTATAACCCCACCCAAAAAAAGCTGGGTGCAGCAGTTTTATGTTTGTAATCCCAGAGCTGGGGAAGCAGACACAGGTTGGTCCCTAAAGTTCACTGTCCAACTACTCTAGCCAATCAGTAAGCTCTAGGTCTAGTGACAGATCCTGTCTCAAAAGATAAGATGAAGTTGGAGAGATAGCTCAGTGGTTAAGAGCACTGGCTGCTCTTCTAGAGGAATCAGGTTTTGTTCCCTTCACCCACACAGCCACTAACAAGTTATCTCTAACTTCAGTTCCAAAGGATCCAATGCCCTCTTCTGGCCTCCTTGGGTACTGCATGCAGGTGGTGCAAGACACACATGCAAGCAAAAAAAAAAACTTATAAAATAGAAATAAAAGTTTTAATCAAAATAAGGTAGAGAGAAACTGAAGTAAGACAGCCAACATATGTGCACACACACAAATATGTGTGTGCACCACCAAACATCTGTATTAACAGTGTTTTCAACACTAGAGAACTAGCAGTTCTTTAAACACCAGCTGGAAATGTTAAGAGTTCAGTTCCAGTCTGGCACTGTTTGGGGTGGCATCAGAGTCCACAAGTTCAGGACACAGACTATCTTCACTTTGGGTGCCAGTCACCCAGGGGTACCTTAATCCTTGAGTGTGGTAAATTGCTAGAATTACACACAGAATTCAGAGTAATCATTTATTCTACATTTGCCAATTTGTTACTGAATGACAGAGATAGGAAGGAAAAGATACAACTGTTCCTAGGTATAGTGGGAGAAAAGGTTTATTGTAGTTATATAAGAGAATATAGATAGAAACAGGGATATGTGGGAGAGTCCAAAGTGGACATGACCAGACTGAGCTTATTCCACAGAGGAGTAGGTAGGGAAGGTAAGGAGAGGGGAGAGGAACCAAGTGCAGCAGGATGAAGCCCAAAGGTCCAAAGAGCAGGTAACCAAAATAGTGAAATTATATATGGAAGAGTTCAGCCCCCTGGGTTGTAGAGTTAAAGGTAGGGGCTGGGTATGCCAGCCAGGAGGGCACCCTGTACCAGGTAGGGACTGAGGGATGCAGGGAGATCTTTCAGGATCTACTTTAATGTGTTAAACAGGCACCTCAGCCATTTGTTCCAGGTTTGAAACCTAACAGTTATAAAAGATAACATAGGAAGAGCCAAGTGGAAGAGATGTACAGGACAGGGATGGAGGAGGTACAGATGTCCCTTGCATTTTGCCTCCTTTTGGTGTGCTGACCTGCCAGCCTATCCATGTGTCCCACCAACCCAATGTCCCTCTCTCAGCTGGTGACTTTTGTGATTAAACTGAATCCCTAGCTTCTCTTCATTCCCAGTGAAGATGTGCTAAAAGTTATAAGCTTCTAATCCCATTTGGTACATCTAGCAATCAGTTTTCATCCTACAAATTTCAGTTTATTAGCATTAATTCAAATTACAGTGAAAAGGGGCAGATTGTGAATAACAATAGCAGCTCTTATCTCTCAAGAAATGCCAAGGGTGTTAGTTCTGAGCCTGGAACCAAGATGAATGCCAAATATCTATTATTACAAAATAGTGCAGGGCAGTGGTGGTGCACGTCTTTAATCCCAGCACTTGGGAGGCAGAGGCAGGCAGATTTCTGAGTTCGAGGACAGCCTGGTCTACAGAGTGAGATCCAGGACAGCCAGGGCTACACAGAGAAACTCTGTCTCAAAGAAACCAAAAACAAAACAAAACAAAATAGCAGGAAATAGGTAACTCTTTTTTTTTTTTTTAATGAGACAATCATGCTCTAGGCCAGCTGACCTTGAACTCATGTGGACACTGACTACTACCATTTGGGCTACCTACCCACATGCCAGCATCTTCAGAGAAGTGAACCTGCCTTTGGGGGTAGTACTGTTCTAAAACTGAAGTTGTTCCTAGTAAGCCTAAGCCATCAGTTACAGTGGTTACAGTGTGATCTAAACATGGTCCCATGTTCATTCCTGAGCCAGTAGCTCAGATACACTTAGCCTTCTTCTGAGACATTACTATTCCTAGTCTACTGTTCCTAGTCCCTCAGCACTTCCCCACACATAAGAGTAGCTCATCTTCTCAAAGCATGGGCTAGGTTAAAAATCAAGAATGATGCTGAGTAGCAAGGCCCAGATCTTTAAACATTATGTTAATATACTTGGAAGACTTACTGGATTCTTTGATCATATCTGTATCAGCTTTTGTCTTCTCTGCAGTTTTTTTATTTACTGCTTTCATATTTTTGCCTTAGTTTAGAAAAATCTTTTCCTACCTCATTACCCAGTAAATTATTTTGTGTTGGTGGAGTATTTGGTTTTAATTTGTTGGTTTTTTGAGACAGGGTCTTGTGTAGCCCAGGCTGGCTTCAAACTCACTATGTAATTGAAAATGACCTTGAACTTGATGATATTTTTATTTCTACTTCCCACGTACTGAGTTTAGAGGCATGTCCCACGATACACAGTGTATGAAGTGCTAGGGATGGAACCCAGGCTTTTGTGGACACTAGGCAAGCACTCTCTACTTACCTGAGCTACTGCCCCAGCATATATGTCTTCTTTAGTTTTCATTTGCCTGCTTTGTCAGATTATGTAAAGATAGCTGTATAGAGATAGAAAGCAGAGAGAAAGAGAGGCTTTCTCTGACCTTAGGTGGTACCATGCTTATTAATGGTGAGGGGGCGCTTTTGTCACCTATTTGTGTAGATTGCCAAAATGCCTACAGAAGATCGGATGCCACCCCTTATAGGGGTAGAAATAACTTCTGTAGCCCCTAAGGGAAGCTGGGTAGTAAAGTCTTTCAGAAGGAAACTGCTGTTTCCAACTTCAAGAGGATATTTAAAAATGAAGTTGTAACTGTTTTCTGCTAAGCAGAGTCTTTATCATAGGGGAAAGTACTGGTCCCATAAGAAGAAGTTCAGTAGGTAAAACTTTTAAAAGACAAGGTAAACATAGGTATGAGAATAGTAAGGAGGAAAAAAATGATCAAGGAGAGGAACTAGTGAGAGAGAAACCCAGAAATGATTTGTTTGGTGTCTTTAGGATGTCTTTAGGCCACATTTCAAATTATTTAGGATTTGTTGGCATGGAAGCAGCACTGTTTGAGGAGGGCATAAGTCCTATCCCTAGCAGTAGTCAGATCTAGTCCTTTTTAATTTTGGAGTACTGCAGCAGTCAAGGAGTCAAGGAAGATGTTAAGCTGTTTTGGCTGATGAGACAGAGAGGTTAGTTGATGCAAAGAAGGCTTCAGTCCAGCTGTTTTAGTTCTGAATCCCCAAGACAATGTCCAGAGTGGCAAGAAGAGGAATAAGTTGGACAGCCCATGTTCCATTAATATCCTTTTAGAGATCACCCGGACTGCTTTTGAGGGTTTGGTGGTGTGGATCTCTCAGTAACTCCTTCAAAGCTGACAGAAAAGTGATGAGGTGAGCAAAAGCCAACCAAGGGGCCATGGTAAAACTTAACTGTTGGCAAAGATCCAGAACATAAGTCAGGAGATAATAACTACCACTTTGTGGAGAACATTAACGGACAAAGTTAATGAGGAAATTTTGCATCAATACTAATGTGAGCCAATATAACATATGATTAAATGCAATTGTACAACTGGTTGGACCATTTCCAGAGTTCTGTAGAATGATAGGTAACTGTAATTAGCTGTTGGCACATCAGATTTCTGCATATGGAACCAACCAGCTAGAAGCTTTGTAAAAGAAGCCAATTAAAGTCAGCAATCCAAGGAGTGAATTTGGACAGAAAGTGTCTCATATTTCTTGCTTTATATATGATAAACTTTGTATATTTGTTTTAAATATTAACAGTACCAGATATTATTTAATGAACAAAAACAGTATCTCAAGTTAAACAAAATTTCTGGTCAGAAACTATTTGATGAAGTAAAATTGGGACTATTACCTTAAATGCCATATCTAGTATTAAAAACATGACAATATATTTTGTAAACATCAAATTGTTACACCTGTATTCCAGAATTATTTAGTAAATGTATTTTATATTGTCC
This sequence comes from Mastomys coucha, assembly GCF_008632895.1. Classification (NCBI taxonomy): domain Eukaryota; kingdom Metazoa; phylum Chordata; class Mammalia; order Rodentia; family Muridae; genus Mastomys; species Mastomys coucha. The sequence goes on along the minus strand of NW_022196893.1, from coordinate 15,927,270 downwards.
AGCTATATAAAAAGACATTTTAATTCTATATTGCATTCTACCAAAAGAAATAATTTTTAATTTTAATATAAAAGGTATATTCCCAGAGACAGTGACTTGCCTTGTCAAGAATAAATGATTCGTTTTAAAGTTTTCTAAAATTAACCCTATAACAGAACATTGTAAAATTTTTATAACATTTTCATTCCACACGGTCAACCAACAGATGGAAAAAATGAAAGCAATCAGTCATGTCAAATCTGTAATAAATAATTTACATGTAACATGGACTGAACTAACAAGGCCAATTCTTTACTCCTTTTGTTGGTGGACAAATCCATAGGTCACCACATACTGACAGCAGTAAGCATAGTTCTTAATATCATTCTATTTTAAAACATTGTTTTGAGGCATAATTTATAAAACAAGATAACCAAATTAAATGAGCTTTTGGAATTTCTAAGAGAATACCCACAAGCATCACTCTGTGCACTCTTTGGAGCTTCCTGGTAGGAGTGTAGGCACTGGCCTGACGCTCTCCATCTGGGTAAAGCCTGGAGTCCGGTCTGAAAGTACCACAGGTGAATCTAAGTTGGTGAGAATCTCCTTCATCTAAGTCAGCTCCAGAGGTCTCTGAGGGCTTATGGGTTAATAGATATTACTTAATAAAATCACTGTTGACTCTACAGATACAAAAACCAGCTGCCAAAGATATGGCTTGGATATTCTGAATACCTACTGTCTTAGTCAGGGTTTCTATTCCTGCACAAACATCATGACCAAGAAGCAAGTTGGGGAGGAAAGGGTTTATTTGGCTTACTTCCACATTGCTGTTTATCACAAAGGAAGTCAGGACTGGAACTCAAGCAGGTCAGGAAGCAGGAGCTGATGCAGAGGCCATGGAGGGATGTTCCTTATTGGCTTGCTTCCCCAGGCTTGCTCAGCCTGCTCTCTTATAGAACCCAAGACTTCCAGCCCAGGATGGCACCACCCACAAGGGGCCCTATTCCCTTGATCACTAATTGAGAAAATGCCTCACAGCTGGATCTCATGGAGGCACTTCCCCAACTGAAGGTCCCTTATCTGTGATAACTCCAGCCTGTGTCAAGTTGACACACAAAACCAGCAAGTACACCTACCTTTCCAAAGCTGTGAGTTTGAGGACAGAATATCTGGCAGCCTTCTTTAATCAGAGCACATGGGTAGTTAGGGTGTGGACCCTGAAAATAGCTTTTGATAAGAGGAAGAATTGAATGCCAAGGTAAAGGGTGTGGCCAAGTGAACTAGCATGCAGGTCCCATACCAGTCAGGCAGTAAGCTTAAGTGCAAAGTTTCCCTGTTCACAGCATCCTCAAATGCCAGTTTGAAAGACATTGAGACTAGAATAATTGTTATTTGCCTCTCTCCAGTTTGAGACATTTAGGATGTGGGTGCAGACTGAGATCCTCCATTGGGCAAGAATACCCATCTCCCTGTCATGTGAAACATGAGGAGTAATTCATCTTTAGATAAGGAAGGGTATTTTGTTTTGTTTTGTTTTGGGTCAGGCTTACATGACCAGAGCTGGCCAGGCCTATACAGCCAGAGGCAGATGCAGCAAATTTCTAGCAGGTTTTAATTCCCATGCATCCTTGCCCTGTAAGGAGACTAACAAGCATTTTACTCTGGTGGGATGGTGCTCCATCAAGGGAAACGTGTTCCAAATAAGGGAACAACTTGAGTCTGGGGACTTCCTGCCATGGGAGTATATTGTAAATTTAACCTATTTTACCCAAGCATGCAAATTTTCATGGCCAATTTTTATATACCTGATTTTGAATATTACTTTAAGAAAACTTTAAGTTTACTTTAAACTTGTTTTGCTTTACTTGCTTTATACAAGGGAAGTGGGAAAGTGTAGTCTTTTGGCAAGAAACTATCATACTTGATCACTTAAAATTTACTCTTATTTTTTAAAAGTCACCTAAATATGCACCTTATTCAATTTTCAAAGTGTTTTCCCCAGTGAGTTAAATATTATCTTTGTTATGTACTAACTAACCCCCTTTAGGAGTCAAAAAAGTTTTCCTGGAAGAGTGTGGCTTACACTTTCCCCTTCCCCTGACTTTGGAGTTATGCATTACACCTCCAGGTCATTTGAATTCCTTCTCTCTGCCCCATAGTACCTATGCTCATCCTGTAAGTAAGCTTTCTCATCCCAATGTAAATGTCAGTTTGTATTTCTAACTTCTGTGAGTGTTTTTTTTAATTATTTTTTTTAATGTTTTGCCTACATGTATATTCATGTATTACACACATGCTTGATACCCTCAGAAGCCAGAGTAGGCACCAGTTGCCCTGGAACCAGAGTTATAGATGGTTGTGAGCCACCATATGGATTCTAGAAATCAAACTCAGGTCCTCTGAAGAGCAGCCACTGAGCCATCTCTCTAGCCAGCCCCTCTGAATCTTTTAAGGCAAATATCAGTTTTCCTGATTGACAGTTCAGTGTCTAACCAGTTCATCATAGTTAGCTAGTTTCTTTAATGAACAAAGAAACAGATGATAAACAAATGTTCACATTTTGAGCATGATCACAATCTGAAGAAGGAAAGGGTGTTCCAGAGCAGCATGATCAGTATTAGAGCCACAGCAGACACAGCTGGGTAGGGAATCACAGACGCTGCCCGCCTGACTACAGTACCAAATGTGATGACTTCCAAAAGGGAACAAGGACATGCAGAGGGTAAATTAGAGTCAGATAGTAGTGGCCTTGCCAGGTGTGATGGCACAAACCTGTAATCACAGCATTTGCAAGTTTGAGGTAGGAGGATTACTACAAATGTGATGCCTATCTAGGCTACACAGTGAATACCAGACCAACCAAGGCTAAAATGCAAGACCCTATCTCAAGAAACCAAATAACCAACACCACCCCAACCCCCAGGGCCACCGCAGAATAGATGATAGTAGTCTTAGACCAACAAGGTAGTTCACCAAATAAAGCCACTTGCCACCAACCTGAATTCAATTCCTGGGTCATACATTACAGAAGAAGAGAATCAGTCCCAAAAGTTGTCCTCTTACCTCCACACACGTGCTGTGGGAGATATGCTCATACACACAAAGAATGGTAAGTCTTGTACTTAGGTCTTACCATTGAGTTTTAAAGGCATGCCAATCAGTGTTCTTTGCTAATGATAGGCTCTTCAATCAGATAAGGAGGTGGAGGCCCACCTTACACTCCTTCTACAGCAAGTAGCAGCCCAAGAAAACACTCTACTGAAGACTGCAGCTCCAAACCTTCGAGCACAGGAGAACTTAAAGGCTGTCAGAGACAAGTTTCAAGAATCTGCAGATGGTAAAATTGAGTTTATAGTTGTTAGAAAGATGATATTCTTCTGTGTTTTTATTTCTGTATGTGCCAATAACCCCCTTGTATTGAACCTTTCTTTTATTAGCATGCATTTTTTCTCTGTTGCCACATGGTAATGTGTGCTTTTTAATACTGAAGCATAAATGCCTTCATGAAGAATGTTCTACTTTATTTAAAAATAGGTTTATTGGGGGTTGAGAATGTAGCTCTATTGGACAAATACTTACCTAATACACATGAAGCCATGGGTTCCATTTCCAAATCCCTAAAACTGGGTTTTTGTACCTATATAATACCAGAATTCTAGAGGCAGAGGCAGAAGCATCAGAGTTCAAGGTCATGCTCAGCCACATAGTGAGTTTGAGGCCAACCTGGCCTCATGAGACTTTGTCTCAACAACAACAAAATAGTATTAATTATTTTAAAACATAATCAAGAATTTTTATACCAGACAAATAAGTATATTAAATACACTGTCAGGATTTGCTAACATTTAGATACTAGTTCTGTCAGGAAAAGACTTTTAAAAACTTTTAAAAGGCTTAAAAAAGCTTAAAAGTTATGCTCTCAGAATTTAGTAATAGGTAAAGTATTTTGAACGCAGGTATATTCAAGACAACCAAACTCAAAAATAAAGATCATTGATTTTTTTCTCTTAGCTTTTGAGGCCAGCAGAAAGGAAGCCAGAATATGTAGGCAAGAGTTTGAACAGGTGAAAAGACGGAGGTACGATGCTTTCAGTCAATGTTTTGAGCACATCTCAGTCTCAATTGATCAAATCTACAAGAAGCTCTGCAGGAACAACAGTGCCCAGGTGTGTTTCTCAACTTCTGACACTAGAGGGAGCTTGGTGTCAATAATGGTGTTTGTTTTCTGGTGATAAATAATTGACCACTTCATAGTCCTTAATGACATAGGTACAAAGCCAGTGCAGGAAGATTGATCATCTCAAGACAAGTGTTCTGGAGTCCACTCAACTATGCTGGTGGCAGACAAGTCAGCTACTTTGGGCCTACCTATTCTTCCACTTGAAACATGAGTAGGGTTAGATCATTTGATGTCTAAATTTTTTCAAGAGATGAGTTGTCTAGTACTAAATTTACTTAATGAAACTACTGTCTGTATGGTAAGAAATAGTTGTGGTATATTGATCAACATATCAAAGGAGAGAGGAAGACTAAAGGTGGGATCAAATCCCTATAATATCCCTTTGAATGAATCTCTGGGCCCATTTTATTATGTACTCTGTTGTATTAGCCATAGCAAATGCTTATAGAAGTAAATATGGAAAAAATATAGGTCAAGATTTGTGTACCAGCTCTGCCTGGATTTACATTCTGACTGAAATGATCCTGAATCTGAATTTTAGATCTTCAGCAAAACATAACTTTTTAGTAAAATAACATATTTACTTATTGAAAACAGGATACATACATACACCTACAATATATGGCCCATAGTAAGTATTCAGTAAATGTCAGAGACATGGACCAACAAGTAAGTTGATGGAGACTGTTCATAAGTCTGTGGTATCTGCTGCTGAAATTTGACTGGAATTATGGTGGAAAGAGATGGACTGTGGATATGTTGAACATTCTCATTTCCCCTCAACCCAAATAACCTTGATATCTGTGGGTAATGCACAACTAAATGTATTTACAGGTATTAGTATTTTTCCCATCAAAACTGAGAAGAACCTAACCAAGAGAAAGAATTTTTTCACTTAAATATGTTGCCACCTAACTTAAAATGTATTGATTACTTTTCTGATATGGCTAAATACATGTGTTTTAGGCATTTCTTAGCCCAGAGAACCCTGAAGAACCTTACTTAGATGGAATTAGCTATAATTGTGTGGCTCCAGGGAAACGGTTCATGCCCATGGACAACTTGTCAGGGGGAGAAAAGTGTGTGGCTGCTTTGGCTCTACTATTTGCTGTACACAGGTAAGGCCACAGCAAGTTACCAAATTTGTCTTTTTACAGAAAGCCTATAATTATTTTTTTAATAATATTTAGCAGAGCTATCTTTCCAGTCATAAAATTGAGGTTTATTTTAAGGATATTATATCAAGTTGGAAAATCTACAAGTAACGTCTTTGACAAAATTTGGTGATAGCTAGTAGTTTTTTAGCTTTATAAAAGGATGATACTTGGATAATTGACATAAGACATCAAGATTTCCAAAAAAATGAACAAAAGCAATGACCTAGTTTACATATTATTTTCCTAAGCCATACTCAGAGTTCTGCTGTATAATGAAAGCAAAATATTTCTTTGAAAAAAAGGAAGAGGGGGCTTGAAATCCTCATTTCCACTGATGATCGCTATACTGTTTCCCTTGAAATATAAATCAAGAAACAAAAGTTGAGTAAAATTAAGACAAACAACAGATTTCAGCAATCATAGCAGGCAATAGCAGTGTGGGTGCTGCTGTCTTCCCATCACCAGGAACAGAACATTGGGATTTGACTTCTGGTTTCAAGAAAGAAATGGTACAGCCCCCCACAGGAGAGGTACAGAGAAAAACCATGATGAGGTAGACACAGAATCACAGCAGAATGAGATTATCACTAGGTAGCAACCCACCCCTTCACTCTATTAAATAATCACACTTTCAGGTATTGTTGCAGGCTCTGGAGATTCCTGTGAACCAAACAAAGTGTCTTCCTTAAAAGTACTTAATTTTGCCAATGGTGGTGGTGTACACCTCTAATCCCAGCACTCGGGAGGCAGGGGCAGGTAGATCTCTGTGAGTTTGAGGCCAGTCTGGTCTACAGAGTGAGTTCCAGGATAGCCAGAGCTGTGACAGAGAAACTTTGTCTCAAAAACCAAAAATGTCATTTTTGCTGGGGGCTATAGTTCAGCAATAGAGTCTCCCATGTATGAGACTTTAGGCTCATTTAACACACCATTGTGGGAAGATTTATTTTCATTGGAGGAGATAGTGAAGTAAACAGTTTCCCTAATACAGAGAATATTTGTAAATGACAAATCCCATAAAGAAAAAAAAAGGAATGGAGATATGAATGGCCCTGAGGTACTTTACAACAATAAAAAGATTAGATAAGAATTAGGGGTTCCAGGACAGCCAGGGCTATACAGAGAAACCCTGTCTCGAAAAAAATAAATAAATAAATAAATGAATAAATAAATAAATAAATAGAATTAAGGGAACAAGTTATATAGATAGCAAAAGCAAGACTGTTCTAGATGTAACAAAGAGTAGCAACAAAGGCTCTGAGGCCAAAGTGTGCTTAGCATGTATGGAATATACTTCATGTGGCAGTGATGGCAACAGGGTTAGGATGCTGTTCTAACAAGCAAAGTGAAAGACAGTGTTGGCTTGGGACAGTGTGAGAGCCAGAGGTTACTGACACACATGGAACGTGAAGGAGTCAGTCATGGCTCCATGGGTTTGGTCTAAATAACATTAATTGCTGCCACTAGCTGCCCAAAGGAGAGAACAGTGGTAGGGGCGGGGAGTTGCTGGAGAAATGATGGCTGGCTGTTCATGTGGAATCCAGTATGCAGACATGTAAGAAGAGGGCTCAGAGCAGTCACTCAAGTGTGCATGAGCTGGGCATGGTGGCACAAGACCTCCCTCAGAGGGTCTAAAAGGTCTTGATTACCCTAAGTATCGCTGCTCTTTGTCTCTAAGTCTTTCATAAAACAAATATGAAGTTGTTACTCATGTACATGTTATTCTTTTCTAGTTTTCGGCCTGCACCATTCTTTGTTTTAGATGAAGTAGATGCAGCACTGGACAATACTAACATTGGCAAAGTAAGTTTCTTTCTGATTTCAATATCCCACTCCTTTTGGTTTTTCAAGACAGTGTTTCTCTGCGTAGCCCTGGCTATCCTGGATTGTCTTGCTCTGTAGACCAGGCTAGCCTCTGCCTCCCAAGCACTCTGATTAAAGGTGTGATCCACCACCACCCAGCTTCTGCTTTCAGTTTCTAATAGAATGAATATTTATGTTCTAGTTTTATTGCTGTGACAAAACCATGGCCAAAAACAACTTAGGGAGAAAGAACTTACTAGGATTATACTTTTGTCACAGTCCATCATAGAGGAAAGTCAGGACAAACAAGCAGAAGCATGAATTAAAAAACATGGAGGCAGAGCAACAATACTTAGGGTAATCAATACCTTTTAGACCCTCTGAAGGAGGTCTTGTGCCACCATGTCCAGCTCATGCACACTTGAGTGACTGCTCTGGACTCTCTTCTCACATGTTAGCATTCATCCATTTGATGGCTTGCTTGTCAAACAAAACAGAATGTCAAAATAAACCACTCAGAACTTGAGTACAGGAAAACTAAGACTCAGACTTTTATCTAGTAAGATAGTACTTACCAAGTGCCTAAGATTGGTCTGGGTCAGAATACACTGGAACTAAGTGCTGTGTTTTCAAGATAGCTATGCTTCTGGAGTACCACATACCTCAAGTGAGTGAGACAGGTTAAAAAGCCACATTCGCAGAAGGGACTCTAGTGTTAGAGACCATGTTAGTAGCCATGATGGAGGAACAGAAGTCTTGGAATAATGATAGTAGGAACAGGAGATAAGAGGATTTGATGGTCTGGATATAAAATGTCCCCACATAAAGGCCATGGCACTGGAAAGGGATTTTCTTCAATTGAGTTTCCTAAAGGAAACTTTGAGAGGCATTGCCTCGAGGATACTGGACACTCAGACCCTTTGCTTCTCTAGAATTACAGAACCACCATACCCTAATCATTTTATTTCTTTGGAATTGAGCTTCCTAAAAGAGCTAGAATCCATCTTTATCCAAGATTAGATTATAAAATTGTATACACTTGCCACAGTTTCCTAATCTTTAAGCCTTGAGTTATCAACTCAAAAGTGATTTTTAAAACTAAAAAGAAAGAAAGAGAACCATTGTTCCCAGAGCCCAAAGGAGGCCTTGCCTTGCTGGTGAAAGGAGTGCTTTTTATTTCCTCCCAGGTCTCCGGTTACATCAAAGAGCAGAGTCAGGAACAGTTTCAGATGATCATTATTTCCCTGAAAGAGGAGTTCTACTCCAGAGCTGATGCCCTGATAGGTGTCTACCCAGAGGTAAGCGGGGCAGGACAAGGACAGGCCCCAGATGCAGCACCAACCTGCCAGCCTTGGGATTTCCTAACACAATCCAGGAGTCTGTAGACATTCTTAGGTTTCTACAGTGGGTAAATATAAACCAAATGATTTTTAAATGAGTAAAATTTATGAGTAATTACTCAGATACTCTCCTTGACAGAAAGAAATTTAAGACATACTTAAGTGAAAGAAGAAAATGGAAACTGCAGGTCATGATGGCCCAGCAGATGGCTCAGCAGGTTGAGGCACTTGCTACCAAGCCTATTGACCTGAGTTTGATCATCCAGACCCACATGAAAGAGGGAGAAAACCAACTCATCCCTCCCCCCAACCCCAAGAGTAAATATGTGTAGTAAGAAAAAATATCTCTAAAACTACAGGGTAGTGTGGTACTTGTGTTTTGCAAAATAGTAGCAGAACAGTTAATACTGTGCTTCATGTTTCTGACTTGTTAATATTTTGTGCAAAAATTAATCAGTTATCAAAAAACAGATTCACTAGAAGCTCCAAGGTCCAAGGCATATAGAAACTCTTACAATTTCAACACATCCATCATAGGTCAAAAACTGAGCTAGGGCCATTAAGATGGCTCAGTACAAGGCAGCTGGTGGAGGTACAAGCTGCCAAGCCTGACAACATAAGTTCCATCCCCTAGATCCAGCCATGTGGTGAAAGGAGAGAACTGACCCGTGAAAGTTGCCCTTTATCTTCACACCCGTACCCTGCAGGCACACACACACACACAAACACACACACACACACACACACACACACACACACACACACACACACACACAACAAATTTTTAAGTAAAAACCTGAATCAAGACAATAGAGCAATAATTCAAGACTTTCCATTTTTAGACTGTTCCCCTTTAAGCTAAGATAAAAATTAATTTACTGGGCCAGGTATGATGATACATGCCTTTAATCCCAGCACCCAGGAGCCTGAAGTAGGTACATTTCAGGACAACCTGATCCACATTAGGAGTTCCAGGACAGCCAGGGCTACATAGAGAAACCCTGTCTCAAAAAACCCACACAGGATAATGAACCCTTTTAAAATGCATTATTAGATTGACCAATGACTTCACTTTAATAAATACTGTTCCTCTGATCAGGAGAACTGACTAAAACTGCCCTACCTCCATTTCAGCACAATGAGTGCATGTTCAGCCATGTGTTGACTCTGGACCTTTCCAAGTATACAGACATTGAAGACCAAGAAGGCAGCAAGAGCCACCGGAAGCTCAGAGCACCGCGAGTATCACAGTCCCCGCAGTCTCCCCAGTCTCGTTAGAAATGAGCATACTCTGGAACAGCCTCCAGCTATAGAAGTTTACCCTGACCCTGTGGAGGTTAGGTCAGTCCCTGTTCAGACCCATGTGTCATAGGAGAAAAATTTCTTACTGTTTTAGTAGAAAAAGCTATAGCCTACTCCTACTAAGGAGTGCTCAGCGCCATTCCAATAGAGGTTTCCTATGACAGCAATGAATAAAGTATATGGTTTTCTTTTGCCTTTAAGGACTTTTGTTTTGAAATAAATTGGTTATAAAATTTTGAATTCTACATCTTCACTCTGGTCTTACCTTGCATTTATCTTTAAGGGAAACAGCTGGTCTGGGAGTTTTATTTTTTTGTGGTGCTGGAGAAGGAACCCAGAAAGAATGTCTAAGTGTTGTACCACTGAGTACCTCCTAGCCTTGATAGTTTGTCAATCATAGTACAGTTAATAAATTGGTGAACCTGACTTACATGGGAGATTATTTCAGAGGGAATGTGTCAGTACTGGAAACATAAAGTAATCTCACAAGTTTTAAAAACAGAAAACTTGTGATGGTGAAACTGAGTCATGTGCTTCAGTACAACTCTAATGTTTCTAAGTCTAGTTTCTTGTAAGGGTACACTGAATTATAAGGCTTTGCCAGGTAATAGGGACTTTATGCAAATGTCATTGTGGAAGCCAGAATGTGGCAGTTTTCTGCAGTGCTTGTTCCCATTTCAAAGTAAAACAGGAGGATTCTGCAGGACTCCATAGATGAAGTCAAGTCCTGGTCCAGATGCTGACCCAGGAGCTGTCTTCTGAAACCTTGGCTCACTTATGAATAGCACTGGTGTCCTGTGCACAGAACATGCTCCACGCCTGCTGGGTAGACTGAGTTACAAGATTTCAGTTTCATCCTACATATGCACAGACACATACACACAAACACACACACACACACACACACAAATAAAATGTAGTAAGATACAGTTATAGATACACCCCCAAAAAAGCAAAGATAGCTTTATATACGTTTAGTGGTTAAGAAATACACAAATGCTATAATTAATAGCCAGTTTACCCTGAAAGGACCCTGATGCTAACTTATAAAAAATAGGTATGACTATGGCCATACAAAATTCATGGTGCATATGGAACTAGAGAGCCTCTGAGCCTTAGGGAGCTGCAGAGTCAGCTCCAAAGAACTGGGTGCAAACTGCAACATTCACTTAGACAAGGGTCAGCAGACTTCTTGAAGATCCACAGTTAATATTTCTAGCTTTGGTGAAACTAAGTTCTCAGAAGAAGTACTTGAACAACTACTTAAAATGTGCCAACTCCCTGGCTCTGGGTAGTAACCACAAGAGAGGGCCAGAACTTGTCAGCTAATTCCATACTTCTTACTGATAAAGAGGGAAGCAAATACTATGTTGAGACTGTTCCTAATACCTGAATCACTAAAATAAAATGACATTCAAAACACACCATTTGAAAATAGATATAATTCAATATAGCAAGAAAATCCAGATCCTTTGCTGTGGCACTAAAGCTTTTCATAGACTCTGGTTTGTTTTCAGTTTTGTATACTGCTTTTATAGCCAGCAGAATATAATTTTGCTAAACAATGTATTAGATCAACTTCAATATTTACCTATCTACCCCTGATAGCACTTGGTAAATATATTTTAAAAAGAAAAAAATGGTTCACTACTGATTCTGTAATCACAATATTTAATGGGCTGAACAGGAGCATTGCTGTGAGTTAGAAGGCAGTCTGGCCTACAAGGTAAGACCCTATCTCAAAATAATAATAATAATAGTAAATCTTTCTGTCCGGGAGGGGTCCATACAGATGTGAGTACAGGTGGCCACAGAATCCAGAAGAGGGCATTGTATTTCCTGGGTGGTTGTAAGCCACTTGATGTGGGTGCTGGAAACTGAACTTGGGTCTTCTACAAAAGTAGTATATGCTTTTAACTGCTAAGCCATCTCTCCAGCCCTCAACAATTTTCAAATTTTTGTTTTTTTTTAATTAAACACATTCAAAAGAAGTCATTTGCTTGATTTCATAGTTCAGTGGCAACTCAAGCTGAACAATCTTATATATACCACATCTTGTCATAATTGAAGAAAAAGAGCACACAGGGTTGACTTTAAAATTTTATTCATAACCAGTGACATAAAAGATTTATTTTCCACACTTAGAAAGCACGGAGGTGGGGAGGTGTCTTTAGCCTGTCTCTGGCTTCTCCCTCATTCCCTGTAGCAACCTATGTTTCCTGTTCTTAACTTTCAATGTCCCTTGGGAGCTACTGTGCCGTCCATGCAATGTCACAGGCAGAACTTAGCATCATATCAAAGATAGATAGCCTCAAAGGAACCATGCAGGACCTGTTTCTAAGAAGTCTTCCTTTCAGGACCACTCTGTACAACATGTGAGCCTTTGCCACAGTCACTACAGAGGAACTGTGGGCATATGCAGTACTCTGAGCATGGGTGTTTCCCCAGAAGTTAACCTTGAATACAGTTAAAGTTTGGCAAGCCCTTTCAAAGCATTGCCTACCTCACTCCAAGTAAATCTTAATATGAACCATGGGAAGAGAGGAGAACAGAAAGAATGGGTCTTATCCTAGGGAAATAAGACTTGGAAAGCTTAGAACTTCTAAAAGTTTAAAGCTTGGTCTTGTGCTTCACACTCCCTTTCTAACTTGGAAGTCACACAGTGGATCTAGACAGCACTGAAGCCTTTGGGAAAGGTCTTCAGTCTCTCTGGACTTAACACTCACTAACAGAGTTTACCAATTCTTTGGAACAGAAATTACTGAAATGTCAAAATTCCAAAGAAACCAAATTGATCTAGTCATCCCTTTAAAAACAACACTTTTCACCAGTGGGTTCAGCCCCTCTAATATCCACTTGTTCGTTACTATTTAACACTGTAACCAATACATGTTTAAAAATCCTTCTACAGCAAAAGATGCTTCCACATAAAATATAAAATATAAAGGTTTGTCTTATTTTTTCTTTGGCAACTACTGTTGCTTGAATAGTCCTCATTCTCCTCCATGTATTAGGAAAAACGACACCCTTACATAAGAAAACATGTCAAATGGGAAAAGGGAACACCAGCAGGTACATCCCACCTCCTACCCCTCAATGTGGTCCCTGAGGTAGCTGTCCATTAGTCCTTATGAGTATACCTGAAGTGTGTCCATGTCACCTCCTGAGCAGCTAAACACATAGTAGAGCTCTGTCATTCAACCACAAAGGCCACACACCCACATGGCTTTTTTAGGGGTGTGTGACAGTTCACTATTAAGAGATCCATATGGAGTCCTCTTTACATTCCTCATCGCTTGGGCATGGCACTGTGGTTGCTGAAGGCTGGTTTTCAAGTTTCAAGTTTTAAAAACTTCAAGACCCTCCAGCATCATCTGTTTAAGCAAAAGAAGTAACAAAAGTGTTTCAGTCCAGCTAAAAAAAAATTCTATCAGAATTTCTGTTTCAGTAACTATTTCACATGCTGAAAAACTTGAAAACCCTCCATAATGGTAACAGTAGCCACTGTCTAAAACTGGCATTGCAGAGCTATAAATACTACCAAGGACCAGGTACAGTGTAGGTTGTAAAGATTTATGGCTATCTTTGCCAGTTGTACACAAAAAGCAAAAGCATGTTTTAAGTATGGATAAGAAATGATGGCTCAGAATGCACACACAATTTTTCTGCCACACATGTAGAAACACCATTCCTCTGGGGATCTTAAGGCTCCAAGTGTGGACAGCAGGAGTAAGAAGGTAGCTCTTGGCCTTTCTCATCCACATGCAAAACAGGTCAAGGCTTTCTGCACATCAGAGACCAGAGAAATCTTCAAGCATACCTGACTGCCTAGGGAGAGGCAAGGCTAATACAGTTGATAATATGCTGGGAGGGGGTGGGAATCTTTCCGGGTTATCTTTCTGGCCCACTGCTTTATGGCACTGTCTACCAGGCAGTAGTTCTAGCACCTGAACAAGCAGCATTCAGAGAGATCATGAACATGTAAAGCCTAGTATTCAGGTGATAGCAGGAAAAGAAAAAGAGAAGAAACCCAGAGTTGTCTACTGAAAACAACCATTTTACACATCAGCAAACAGTGGAGGAAGCTTAGATATGAGGAAAACCAGAAACATGGAGCCTAACAGGAAAAAAAAGCACCTGCCCAGAGGTAGCAATTGAGGACTATCTGTTCTGATTTAGTTACAGAAGTCCTTACCAACTAAAACCACAATCCAAATGAAAGATACCAAAGAATTTTGTCTCCACGGCCTCCTGTCTCATGCCCACCCATCCCAACTGAATAATAAACACTCAACATTTAAAAACCACCCTATTTGTTTCATTTGTATTCACTGTGACAGATGACTTCAGTAACTCATGCTCCAGAACATATACTACATATATCTTTTATCCAAAATATACTAGTATCCCTTATCGAATCTATTCAATGCTTCAGGAATTAAGTGATAACAGATAACCAGGCTCCAAAGATTTCAAAAGACTTAGCACTATATAATAGATGATAGTAGCAAGGTTGAATAAGAGAAGAACTCTTGGAAACTTGAGGTCATACTATTAAAGTAGGAATTTTAAGCTGGGCATGGTGGCACACACCTTTAGTCCCGTTATGGTACTCAGGAGGCTGAGGCAGGCAGATCTCTTGAGTTTGAGGTCAGTCTGGTCTATCCATGTTGAATTCCAGGCCAGCCAGGGGACCCATCTTAAAACAAACAAAAACTTAAGATGCTGAAAATGTAGCTCATTGTACTTAGCATGTATAAGCCCCAAGTTTATATATCTCCAGCTCTAGGCATTCAAAAAAAAAAAAAAAAAAACTAAAACTTTAACCTAAGGAATAAAATATAACTTTGAGAATCTCTCAAAGTGTTTTAATGAAGATTACAAATGAAAATTAAGAAGCACTAAAGGAGTCAGGGCAGTGATGGCATGTTCATTTAATCCCAGCACTTAAGAGGCAGAGGCAAGTGGAGCTCTGTGAGTTCAGGACCAGCCTGGTCTATATAGCTAGTTCTAGGACAGCCAGGGATACACAAAGTTCAAAGAAACTCTGTCTTAAAAAACAACAGCAACAACAAAAAAAACCAAAGAAGCACTAAAGCAAACAAAAGATAGTGGAACTAATCCAAGAGACTCCAACTAGCATGGCTCCCAACATGAGAAGACAGAGATGCAAGGAAGAAATAATTAAATTGCCAATATGGGACAATCAGAACTGGAAGGATGGAGTGTTTGTTCAGCATTTAACTGATACTGAGCACACATCTCACAACTAAGAAGCCCAGCCCTGGCTCACTAACATTATATACAAGCTGACAGGAAAGACTGCAGATGCTTTCAATAAAGGGAATGCGTTTACTTTCTACCTTTTAGGATCCACAGAGTAGAGGCCTTGCTTCCTTTTTATCCTGTATCTAGGTGCTTGACACTGTTAAAAGCTGGTGCTGGGGGAATGGGGTGGAGAAGGGAGAAGTAGGGAAAAGCCCCTTCAGAGCCCAATCAACAGATTCAAAACCTACTTCCTAGCACTAAGGAACTAGAGATGTGTGCCCTACCACACCAGAGGGGAGAGAGAGAAGAGGAGGGAGGAGGGACACAAGTAGTCATCCAGATCACCTCTCCTAGTTTCAATGGAAGAGTCTACTGAAATGAGCAGCTGAAAGTTTACAAGTGTATATATATCCCAGTAGGAAAGTAGTTTCTTTAGAGATTGATGTGGGCACTGTAACTGGTGGGGGGATGCTCCCAAAATTGCCATCTTGGTATGACTAAATGGGTGTCTTCCTCATGAAAACTCACTGAATTAATGCCACATCACTTGCCTGTTTTCTTTCAATTACATTTTAAGAGAGATTTTGGGGAAAATAACAGTACCTCTGATTAGTTGTGTGAAAAGTCAGGTTTGTGTGGCTCTGACATGATATATGTGCTCATCCTTCCCATAGACCAGGGTGTTAAAGCAAAGCACTGGAGCACAGATACCTATGGACCCGAGAGTTCCCAAGAAGACAAACAATACCTACCAGTATCTGACTGTCTAACTTTTTTTGTAAGTTCAATTCCATTCTCTTCCAACTTCCTCTTTGCACAGTCCTGACATGCATTACCTTAAAGAAAAAGTTTTATTAAAAAATTAATTTGTAAAAAATAAAAATTTTTAAAACTACATTAAAATAGCCCAGGAGAAAAAAAGGCATCATGAGGGGAACAGATGGGATGTTCTGGGAATTCATTCACTCTCCATGTGTATCCTTCAGATTGTCCATAATAAGTGAAGATACAGCTCGCCTACTTAGTATGGTATAAATACACATTATCCCTCAAAACCTTATGAGTTAAAGGCTTGGTCCCCAGTACAGAACCCAGAGCTAGACTGGTAGTGATTACATCTCCAGGGCTCTGACCTGATCAACGCTATTGCTGGAAGGTGAAGTCTGGTTGGAAGGAGCCGGTCAGTGGAGACTACTCAGTGCCCTTGAATAGACCTTCCTCTTGCACCCACTCTCCTCCTCTCCCTATCTTGCTATACTGATGTGAGAAGCACATCTCTGTCTTGCCACAGGTCCAGAAACAATGGAGCCAAGTGACCACGAACTTAAGCCTCGGAGCCAAAAATATCTATTTTAAGTTGCTTTTTCTCCAGTAATTTGTCACAGAAAATGCCAACAAATGACTCTTTGTGAGCATGTGCTCCAAAAGCCTGTGGAACTAGTGTGCTGGAGTGATTTACAGTAGTTTAGAGAAATGTGTTAGGACAAGCTTAGAAATGCTGAGCAGTCAGAATCCTGGGATGCTGATGAGAAGGCAAAGGATAAGGCTGCTCACAAGACTAGGTGAAATGAAGGCTCCAGGAGTCAGACCAGAGCCACTCATTTTGAATTAATTAATTAAAAGCCTACATTTTGTCTATGTTCTGAAACTTTTAAATTTTTTTTTTTTAATGTGCATTGGTATTTTGCCTACATATATATCTGGGTAAGGGTGTCAGATCTTGGAGTTACAGACAGTTGTGAGTTGGCATGTGGGTGCTGAGAATTGAACCTGGGTCCTCTGGAAGAGCATTCAGTGCTCTTAACACTGAGCCATCTCTCCAGCCCCACCCTGATACTTGAAGGAGGCTGTTTTAAAATGACAGACTAACCTGGGGACAAGAACTGCAAGGCTGCATAGTGATCGGGCTGAGGCTGCTTTTAGCCAGCTCCATAGTGAGAGTTCAAGCAAAAAGCAGAAAAGAACTGGAAAAGTTGCTCCACAGTGAGAGTTAAAACAAAGAGCAGAAAAGAACTGGGAAACTTTGCAGTTTGGCCAGAAAAGTAGGACACATGAGGTTCGGATTTAGGAAGGTTTTCATGGCTGCCAATTAGGATTAGTGCCATGAAAAACAAGCCCCACGTTTTTTTGTACCAAGACAACAGGAAAGGTGTGTTTAAGACCTCAGAAACGAGCTAGGGCTTCCAATCACAGGCTCAGGAGTAAAGTTACAACTTGAGCTTTGCTCCATGAACTCTAGGGCTCCTGCTCAGGCGTGGCTAGCTAAGCTTCATCCACCCACATAGGCACAAAGGCCACGGCAGCCACGGCCAGCCAGACCCATGCAAAAGCATGAGTTGTGGAGTCCTGGAGGGTTCTACCCAAATCTCATAAGGAAGCCAGAGGGGCCAAACAATATGAAAGGGCCAGGGTCCTTTAGCACTGACAGCAGAAGCATGAAGCTGAGCAAAGGCAGAGCTGTGATGCAAGCCCCAATTGGCAAAAATATGGACTATCTAGGAAGGCTATCCGCAACAAGCAGAGCAGGCCCAGGAGAGGCCATATGAACTGTAGCTGACGAGGCTATGGGACAGATCGACCTAAACCATTTGGGTCAGCTTGTACCTTGTGCCAAGAAGTGTAACACAAGGCCACACTTCCCAAGCCTCTCAAACACCACCAACTGGAGACTGCATGTTCAAATGCCCAGGGTTTAGGGGATCCTATTCAGACCACCACACAGTCTCACTAGATAGCACAGCCTGTAGCTCACTTTTACTAAATGGGCTGTGAGGGGGGATTTGGTTGGAGAATACTGGGAGCATGTATTTGAAAGGCATGTCTTGTCCCTGGATCCTTCTCTGTACTCTGCTCTGTCTTACCATGCACAGGAACAGAGCCATGTGACCACCTGCTGAAACTAAGTGGCACAGCTCTTCAGTTTTCTCAGGTACTTTGTCACTGTGATGGAAAGCCTCCTCAGACTGACCCACTATCATAGAATGCACTTCCAGGAGGCAGCTTCTGAAGCTGACTTTACTGGGGCACTGGCCAAGGTTTCCCTGCAGAGTACTGCATGTTTTATCAACTGAGTTACTGCTGCTTTCAAAGGAAATTATTCTGAGACTCATACCTAAGGAGGAAAAACTACAGCAAAAATATCCTTTTATGCAGACATGGAAAGCAGAGTACAGCTCTTCCCACTCCTGGACGAAGTCAATCCCACCGCTGACTCGGACTGGCACTAGCTGTCCCTACACTCCTACACGCTGTCCTGTCGGGACATACTGGCCCAACAGGCAGCAATGGCGGGGCCGAATAGAGGCTGCTCACTGGCTGGAACCCCTTTTAGCCTGTCTGAATCAGGCAGTAGAGACCCCCTCATTAATTTGCCCTCTGGAAGATGCTGGTAGCTGTTGAGACATCAATTTATAAACTCAGCAAGCCCATTCACACTTCAAAGAAGTATTAAGAGAAAAAAAACTATATGAAAGTTCACACACCACTAAGGGACAGGTTACCCTAGATTACTGATCCTTCTCTGATGGCATCCTACAAATAGAACATTTATTTCCTGTGACTCTTGGTTCTAGGGCAGAATTTATTCTCTGCTGTCAGCAGACAGTCCATGACTACGCTGTGCTTCCCAGTGGAGGGGATGGACTTTTGTTACCGTGGTGGGGACCATCTGAAGGTAGAGGCATCTGTCCTTTCTGTCCTTTCTGTCCTATTTAATAAGGCAAGTTATTGAAAGGAAGGTCCATTTTCATGGTGATGAACAGAACATGCAAGCAAAACTCAAGTGAGAAAAATCAGGATCTGCTTTACCCAGTAAGGTGGTGCTGTCCACGCGCTCAGCATCTGGGAAGAAAGCAAACAGTCAGCAGGCCCCAACCTGGAGTCCTCCCCACCACAACCTGGAGTCCTCCCCACCACAACCTGGAGTCCTCCCCACCACAACCTGGAGTCCTCCCCACCACCCCCAAGGCCTGCAGTGACAGCAGAGGCCTGAGGTCAGCAGGCCCCAACCTGGAGTACTCCGCACCACCCCCAAGGCCTGCAATGATAGCAGAGACCACCTCAGGCCAGCCACTGAGTGAGACAGGCTTCTGTGCCATTTGTATCACATGTCTGTCAGCCATGGATTCCTGCCTGTCCCTCCCTTCTTCACCTGGCAGGATGGATGCCAGAGCTCACTGCATGACAATGGGAAGCTGCTGGGGCTACAGACACAACAGCTAATGTCCCTTTCAGTCAGCAGGCATCCTGAGGCCATTCAGCTGCCAGGTCCTGGGAAAGGACGGGACACAGTTCAGCTGCTTACTCTAGGCATCCACGCTCAATGGCTGGGTGCTGGTCTTCCATGAGTCAGGATTGTGGACAAGAGAGAGCTGAGCAGGATGAGGGAGGTCTGGGAAGAGGAAGATCCTTGCCCATGGCTGGTGCCAAGACATCTCTGTATGTGTTAGTCCAGGATCAAATCCTAGCTTCAAAGTTCTGGCACAAACTGGGTAAACATTCGCCCTCTCAACTGATATCTCTAAAATCATCTAAGTAATAACAAGCACTGAATTAAAAACTAAGGGCAGTGGGGCCTGGTATGCAGGCCTCTAATCCCAGCACAAAGGAAGCAGAGGCAGAGGCAGGCAGGTCTCTACAAATTCCAGGCCAGCAAGATCTACATAGTCAGTTCTAGGACAGCAAGAGATCCATGTCTCAAAGAAACATGATGATGATGTTGATGATGATGATAATAATAATAATAATAATAATAATAATAATAGAAGAAGAAGAAGGAGGAGGAGGAGGAAGAGAAAGAAAAGGAGGAGAAGGAGGAGGAGGAAGAAGAGGAAGAGGAAGAAGAGGAAGAGAAGGAGAAGGAGAAGGAGAAGGAGAAGAAGGAGAAGAAGAAGAAGAAGAAGAAGAAGAAGAAGAAGAAGAAGAAGAAGAAGAAGAAGAAGAAGAAGAAGAAGAAGAAGAAAAAGAAGAAAAAGAAGAAAAAGAAGAAGAAAGAGTGAAAATATAAAATTTGTTGTTCATGGCACAGCTCTGACATTGAGTTCTGTGTCCCCATTCCTAGTAAGAAACTGACTGCTATCCTATGATACAACTACTCATAATTTAAATCAGCCAACTCCACTAATTATTAGCAGCTAAAGTGAGTATTACTATTGGTTGCTATACTGTGTCTGTCTCTCACTGGTCTCTGCTACCCTCATTCCAGCACATGGCGAGCTTCTGGGTTTCCTGTTACCGTGAAAGGCCAGTCAATATAGAATTTTCCACACCTGCTATCACCCATGTTTTATGACACTGAATTCAAAGCCATTATGTGAAAGTGACTCATCAGCATTTCTCACTATTGTGGTCTTTCTCGGCAGAGCTATGACAACCCCTCACCCCCCCACCAGAAAGGCCAAAGAGCAGAAATGAGATGTTTCACACTTCATGCTGATGTGCAGTGAGGGGGAAAAATGTAAGCTACATAAGCTTTCCAGGGTTTACTTATTGCAACGAATAGCGCTGGCCTGATGGTTTTCCTTGGCTACAGTCACTGTAATGCAGATCATGTGTCCACATTTAGAGCACAAGTCTCAAGTTCTTCTTACAGGTAGTTACCTACACCAATCACCCCACTTTCTACTTTTAAACTCAGAGGCATTAAAAAATAAATAGATCGATAAGTCTAGAATGTGAAGTGGAACAGTTGAAAGAAGAACCCAGGAATTCTGGAAAGTAACGTCAGAGCTCCGCACCTGGACTTCGCTGTTTGCAGATCTGAGTGGCAAGGTCTTGCACATATCCTGGGAAAAGGTCAAAACAGTCCCCGTAGGACACCACTTTAATTCCATGCAAAAGCATATCTGCCTGATGCTTAAAGAAGTGGTCCTCGTTTTCCTTGAGTACTACCATGTAGTGCTCCAAGTCCACCTTATTTGGCACGGAGTACAAGAAGAGTGCTTGGAATATCTGGTCGCGCAGCGTCTCTCCACAGCCCACGAACAGGAATGACTTGGTGCGGTAAAGATTTTGTAGGACTTCCTGGGGAAAGCCAATAAACAGAGGACACATCAGTGAAAACCAGCAGGAGCTCCCAATTAACACAAAGGCCCCTGTGTTCATTTACATCGTATCTCATACCCAGCAGGCTTCCCAAGAGCCATCCTGAGGAGCACTAGGGAGCTAGGAGCTCTTGACATACTCAGCTCAACCCCATGCAGTGTTCTGTGTGCAAGCCATGGTGAAGCTAGGCTGAGCTCTCAACTACGACAAGAAGGAGAACCAGCAGAGGCAGGGTACTGGCCAACCTGGGCAGCAGGAATGCACCTCACAGTGAAGTCAGCTTGTGGTAGACCTACGGCTCGCCACATCAACTCCTAGATTTATGTACAATCTTAAATTAAGACATAAAAGAATGGGCTGGAGAGATGGCTCAGTGGTTAAGAGCACTGACTATTCTTCCAGAGGACCTGAGATCAATTCCCAGCAACCACATGGTAGCCCACAACCATCTGTGATGGGATCCGAGGTCCTCTTCTGGTGTGTCTGAGGACAGCGACAGTGTACTCACATAAAATAAGTAACTCTTTTTAAAAAAAGAGACATAAAAGAAGAGCATTAAAATGTTCTCAGTTCTGCTGGACGCGGTGGCACATACTTTTGGTCCTGACACTAAGGGGGGCAGAGGCAGGTGGGTTTCTGTGTGAGTTCCAGACCAGCCTGGTCTACATAGCAATTACCAGGCCAGCTAGGACTACATAGTAAGATCTTGTCTCAAAAAATTTTTTTCTTGGTTCAAAATTGTGTACAAACAATATCCTGAAACTAATGATTGGACAAATGAGCCAGATCCC
The DNA here is from genome assembly GCF_008632895.1 of Mastomys coucha. Classification (NCBI taxonomy): domain Eukaryota; kingdom Metazoa; phylum Chordata; class Mammalia; order Rodentia; family Muridae; genus Mastomys; species Mastomys coucha. The sequence goes on along the minus strand of NW_022196893.1, from coordinate 15,905,408 downwards.
ACAAGAAGACAGGGGAGGTAGATTTTGAGGAGTGAAGGCAAGAGAACTGCAAAGGGCAGCAGTAAACCCAGAGCAGCCTGCGAGGGTACCCAGAGGAGCAGCGGTGACTGGGCCGCGAAGGCCCCACACCAGCAGCCTGCGAGGGTACTCAGAGGAGCAGCGGTGACTGGGCCGCGAAGGCCCCACACCAGCAGCGCTCTCTCAAGAGGAAGGTCTCAGAAGCATCGACTCCTAACTGCCCTGCATTCATCTGCTGATGCCAGCCCTGCTGACAGAGGCCAGAGAAGAGCTTTGCGGAGCGCGCATCTGATACTGAGAGGATTACAACAGAACACAGACTCAAGTCAGAGTTTTAGATAACCTCATATGGTGGCGCATGCCTGTAATCCCAGCACTTGGGAGGTGGAGGCAGGAAGACCAAGAGTCCAAAAAGATACTTAGCAAGTCTGAAGGCAAACAGACTTCAGACTTGCAGGAGGAGGATGCTAAGACAGAAGAGTTGGCAACACACTGCACAGGGTTTCTGCACACACTTCATGTGGACCATCTCGAGGCCATCCACAAAGGCTTTGAAGGGCTGGGAAGATGCAAAGCTCTTCCAGAGGACCTGTTCAATTTCAGCACTCATGGTGGGTAGCTCAACCCTTGTGACTCCAGCTCCAAGGGACCCCAATGCCTCTGGTCTCTGCAGGCAACTGACACACCTTCACACATCTCTTTCTTTCTTTTTTTTTTTTTTCATTTAATTTATTTATGAGGACACTGTCACTATCTTCAGACATAGCAGACATGAATGACAGATCCCATTACAGATGGTTGTGAGCCACCATGTGGTTGCTGGGAATTGAACTCAGGACCTCTGGAAGAGCAGTCAGTGCTCTTAACCACTGAGCCATCTTTCCAGCACTCTTTTTGGTTTTTCTTTTCTTTTTTTTTTAAAGATTTATTTATTATAATAAATGAGTACACTGTAGCTGTCTTCAGATGCACCAGAAGAGGGCACCAGATTTCTTAATGAGTGGTTGTGAGCCACCATGTGGTTTGCTGGGATTTGAACTCATAACCTTCAGAAGAGCAGACGGTGCTCTTACCCATTAAGCCATCTCACCAGCCCTAAACAGTTCTCTCTCTCTCTTTTTTTTTTAAGATTTACTTATTTATGTATATATGAGTGCACTGTCACTGTCTCCAGACACACACCAGAAGAGGGCATTAGATCCAGTTACAGATGATTGTGAGTCACCATGTGGTTGCTGGGAATTGAACTCATGACCTTCAGAAGAGCAGTCAGTGCTCTTAGCCGCTGAGCCATCTCTCCAGCCCCTCTTTTTGGTTTTTCAAGACAGGGTTTCATTGTATAGCCCTGGCTGTCCTGGAACTCCTCTATAAACTAGGCTGGCCTCAAACTCATGTGACACAAGTGCCTAGCCATAAATCTCTCATTAAAAATGAAGAAGGCCTGATGTGGTGGCAAATACCTTTAATCTCAGCACTCAGGAGGCAGAGGCAGGCAGATCTCTGTAAGTTCAAAGCCAGCCAGGTCTACGTAGCAAGTCCCAGGAAAGGCAGGGCTCTGTAGAGAGACCCTATCACAAAACACAAACAGAACAAACAAACCCTAGAATCAAGAGTGGAGAAAGGCTATCGGAAACTGAGGTGCTAACTGCCTGTCTGCTGTGCTGGCACGGAATGAAGGGCATGCACGGCCAGAGCTCCCTCCTTAGCCCTGGAGAAGAGACTGCTATGTAAAGAAGGTGAGAGCTGCAGACCTTAGCCCCTGAGAAAACATGGAGAGCTGACAAATGGAGCAGAGGAGAAGCAGACTGTGGACTACAGACCACAGACTACCAGCATCAGGCAAGTCTCCCGCCAAGTCCCTGGCCAGGAAACCACAGTGTGCTAGTACTGGCACCAGGAGAGAGGTTTCTAAGGAAGCACACATGTCCTCCTCAAACAGGTGTGCCCTGAGCATCTATTCAGAATGCAGCACCATACTAGGGCTTGGAGACATGGCTACAAACAGGAAAATAAGGCCCTGTCCCTAGCAGCAATGTGAAAGGGGGGTTAACCAGAGGGGAAACACAGTCAGAGGGCTGGCTGTCGCCATCAATTCCCCAGAAGAGGCACCTAAAGCCTAGTGAAAACAAGCTTACCATTACTTCTGGATCTTGAGTGACATCTTTATAGCCCGATGGATCCAACACCATCCCACAGGGGTCTGTGTACAAGCCATGAATATGAAGGACTCCATACTTGATATGGCCTCTTGCCCACTGAAGGACCTATCAAAAACCAAACCAAGACACATAGTCTGCTGTTATTTCAAACAAGATACAAGAACAGGGCTGGTGAAATGGTCCCGTGGGTAAGAGCATGGACTGCTCTTCTGAAGGACCTGAGTTCAAATCCCAGCAACCACATGGTGGCTCACAACCACCCATAATGAGATTTGACGCCCTCTTCTGGTGCATCTGAAGACATCTTCAGTATACTTATTTATAATAATAAATAGATCTTTCGGCTGGAGTGAGCAGGGACTGAGCGAGCGAGGCCGACCGGAGCAAGCAAGGTCGAAGCAGGGTCAACCGGAGTGAGCAGAGGTCCTAAAAGTCAATTCCCATCAACCAGATGAAGGCTCACAACTATCTGTACAGCTACAGTGTGCACTCATATACATAAAATAAATAAATAAAATTTAAAAAATAAGATACAAGAACAAAATTATTGGAAAAAGTGAATGTTTCTACTCATAATTTTACCTTTAAAACAGAAACTAGTTATCCTGCCCAGACTCTCAGCAAGGTATTTTCCTGAAGACGGCGTGGGAAGTGACTCTGCTGTCACAGCAGCTGGTTGTGACCGAACGGGGGAAGGACCTTCTTAGTTACATGCGGTTAATTCTGTTACGGGGTTATAGCTGGTTCTGTTTCCATTTTTATGTTTTGTGGTTCTGCAGGTAAAACCCAGGTCCTCCTTCATATATACTAAATAAGTGTTCTACCCGAGCTACAGTTATTTTTACACCATCAACACTATATATCAAAATAGCCCTCTGCATTCATCTCAGTTCAAATTACAGGCCATACTTCGTGTCTCAGTGTGGGCCTCCGCATCTGCAGGCTCTACAGAGACAGGCTCTCTAGAAGCAGAAATCAATCAGCAGACTCTTCATTTTCTTACCACACTTAGTCATTTTCAAAGGTGCTGCCATGGTCAGCCCCAGCCTGTGCCGCGCCCCATCATAGGGCCGTGTCCCCGTGCAGGACACCAGAGCAGCCAGCCAGGCTAGCACAGAGACAGCACGCACCACACTCAGTGGGCAACAGCACAGGTCGTCTGACTCCCTACTACACATAACGTCAGTGTGTCACAAAGAGCAAGCTCTTCCACCCCAGCAAGAAAAGAAGAAAAGTAGGACTTCCGCCTTTCAGATAGAAACGCACTTGGCTATTTTATTTTGGTTTGGAGACGGGTGCCTAGACTTGGCTTAAAATCACTATGTGACTCAACAGACTCAAAATTTATAGTGATCCTCCTGCCTCAGCCTCCAATGTACTAAGATCCCAGGTGTGCACCACTATGACTGCTTGCTTTGCTTTTAAACTCCACTGCAAGCGAGGGACAGGGAATGGGGGCTCCCTTACAGAGCTGGGGATACGACTGTCTTCTACAGATGTCACCACACCAAGCTAAAATCTCTATAAACAATTTCCTGGGGCACTTTTCCCTCAGAACCCACTCTCTGAAGTTCTTTCTCACTTTTCCTTAATAAATCTATACTTGTTCTTTTAAAATTTAAAATAATACAGTTTGAATTAGAATGGCCCTCCTAAACTCATATAACCAGAACTGTTTGGGAAGGGTTAGGAGGTGTGGCCTTGTTGGAGGGGAACTATGTCACTGGAGATGGGTTTTGAGGTTTCAAAAGCTCATACCAGGCCCAATCTCTCTCTGCCTCCAATATGTGGCTCAGATGTAAGCTCTCAGCTACTGCTCTAGTGCCATGCCCACCTGCCTGCTACCACACTCCCTACCATGATGGCCATAGACTCACCCCCTGAAACTATAAGCAAGCCCTCAAATAAATGCTTTCTTCTACAAGGTGCCTTGATCATGGTGCCTCATCACAGCAACACAGACATAACTGAGACAAATAGCTTAGTGAAGCCAGGCAGCATGGAATATGGCTGTAGTGCCAGCACTTGGAAGGCAAAGGCAGGAAGACCTCTCTAAATCCAAAGCCAGCATGGTCTATACAGTGAGCCTGGAACCCCAGTAACTTGAAAGTGAGGTAGGTGGAGCCCAAGGATAAAAATCTGCCTGAGCTACTCAGCAAGTCCCTATCTCCAAAAGGGAAGAAAAAAATTAAAAACAGGTTTGAAATGTTTGCATCCATTAAATCCCAACTGTATAAGAAAAAAATCCACACTACGAGGATTGTGGAGGTTTGCTTCTGTGCTTGTTCTACTGCCCACATTCCCACGGTGGTCACTAATCAGCCAGTGCAGATGAGAACCTTCAGAAGAATAAGACAGAGCATTGAAAGAAAAGAGTGAACAGCAGGAAGCTTTGCAAGGGGTAGGAGAGGCTCGGGGTAGCTCTTGGGCTGCCTGAGGGAATGGTACATGGTGTCAAGGAGTAGCCCAGAGCAGCGTGCCCACAGCTGTGACCTCCCAGAGCCTCTTGCCCACTCGGTCCGCACCTTCGTCTTGTCCTTCAAGTCCAAGGACTCCATGGGCTTGCTCTGCTGCTGCCCAAAGATCTCCAGCAGGTTGTCATAATTGGTGGTCAGCACCATGGTGCCTCTGTCCATCAGGCTGAGGATGGATTGCAGCACCACAGGGTTCTGGATGTGCTGCTCCAAGCTATCAAACACCTCCATCAGGCAATCCTGGAAGAAGTTGGGCTTGGTGTCCCCTGTGCGCTGTGGAGAGGCAGATCAAGGGTTAGGAACATGTGCTGGCCGTGATGGTACATAAAACACAGGCAGAGGTAGAAACAGGCATTATCTCTGTGAGTTCAAGGCTAGCCTGGTCTACCTAGTGAACTACAGGCCAGGTAGGTCTATATAAAGAGGCCCTGTCTCAAAATGACAACAATGAAGAGAAGTTAGGAACAGCAGAGGCTGATCACAGCTGGGACTAAGCAGAGGGTACGTGAGTAAGGGGGCGCAATCTTACCAGAAGAAAGAATGAAGTCAGCCTCAGAGGAGGACAGGACAAGGACAAGGACACAGCACTGTAGAATAAACACTTGGGGGAAATCAAGGCCGAGGAGTAGGCGTAGGATGGCAGGAAAGGTCCACAGAGGTCTCTCTGAGACCTGGAGTAGGGAGCTCTCAAGACTGCTGTAAGCAGGGGCAAGTACAAAGGCACTGCAGTGTTTGTGGAAATGGGGCCTGTGTGTGGCTAGGAGAGGAGTGGAGAAGATTAGCAGGGGAGGTCAGAGAGCTAACCCAGAACCAGGTCATAAGGTGCCATGGAAAGTCCCTAGTTTCCCCAAGTGGGACAGAGAAGATGGGGAGTGAAGGGCACGGAGAAAAGACAACAGCAGATACCCTTGCTGAATGGAACAAGACGGGGTTGAGTTGGACATGATAGAGGTCAAGAGGTCATATGTTCCCCAAGAAGAGCCCTAACCTACAGCAGCGCTCAGTCTCATAGTCAGTACCACCTCAGGTACCCATAGGTCAAGACAGAGCCACCAGGCAAGCAACCCGCAGGCTGGCCCCTCCTTCTCTTAGGAGGCAATAGGGATGTCATCCTGAGGCTATGCCACTGGAGCCTGCTGGTCCTCATCTTTATCCATGGGACCATAACCCCCAATAAAACCAACTTGGTGTCCTCTAGGATGCTTGGAAACATGGCAGCATAGCGGGAGGCTTGGGAGAGTGCACAAGGATAGGAAGCAGCAGACTGGGCTCCAGACATATCTCCTGACCATCAGCATCATCAACGCCATGGCCTCTCCCTGACTGAGCCACATACCCTTGGTGCTGTGCAGCCATCCCACAGGTTTCCCTGGCCCAAGGGTAAGCCCTCATCTTCCTGTACAAGGGATTAGCATCCTTTGTCTGAAGTGCCAGACAGTAAATCTGTTAGGCCTGTGGCCACAGTTCCTACTGCAACTACTCAAGATGGCCTCTGGGCATGAAGGCACACAATGTACCAGCAAGAGGGTATGGCCAAACGCCAGCACGACTTTATAAAAATGGCTAGCAGGTCAGGCTTGGCCCAGCCCCTGCCTATGATGTCAGTTGTCCCTGACTAGCAGAACACCCACATTTGGCACAGCTACCTAACTGAAACTGCCCCCAGCCAGGAAAGGTGAAGTGCAGCACCGCAGCACGGGGTGAAACCAGTGACCTAGTGACTCCATGCAAAGCTAGGGGAGGGGAAGGGTTGGCAGCCCCATCTACTTACTAGAAGGAGTGGGAAGGGGGTGGGGAGGAGTCATGCAGCTAACTATAAAAGAGAACTTCATGCTAAGGATGGCAAAGCCCAGGTCCCGAGTACTACTGAGCTTCTGCCCACTCCTGGGCTGTTTTCCCGGGTTTCAATGGAGGAATCAGAATTACTATCCTTATAAAACCACAGCATTTGGGGGTCTCTGGTCTTTTGGAGACCCGCACACCAGTCCCACCCTTCCTGATGACCATCTCACAGTCCTGTCCTCCCTTAGACCCCATCTCCAGCCTCCATCTGCCTCCTCTATATGCTGACTACTGAGTGCACATCTCCTGAGCACAGAGCAGTGACAAGCGGCCTACTCCAGGTTCTCCCACGCTGCTGCTCAGCCTGCACCAGACAACATAGCCACCCTCATGGGGCTGTGGCCTCTCAGTAACTGTCCCCTGCAGCCCCAACTGTTACCTTCTGCTACCTCACTTCTATTGGCAGACACCGACCTCCCACCTTAAATGTCTTCTGAGAACTAGCTGTTCTCTGCAGAGTAGCCTACTCAACCAAAACATATTCACAAACCTCACCCTAAAATGGCAGCATAACACCCTAAAAATGGCAGCATAACAACATCCAGAGCCAGACAGTCTATGGGAGCCGTTACTACAAGCTAATGCAGCATCTGTAAACAGCCCAGCATTGAGGTTTAAAATGGTAGATCTGCTGGGCACAGTAACAAACACCTTTAACTCCAGTGTTCTGTAAGAATTGAGCAAATAGGGATACCTCATAAAAATACAAGGAGCAAGGAGTGTCCATGTAGCCTAAAGACGGAGCTTCAGAAAGGTTTACAGAGCAAACACCCATCCCCAAGAAATGCCCGGTTCCCCCCACATCCCTCCTATGTGCAATCTGTATTTCCCCCTCACCTGAGGCATAAAGGTCAATGGAAACAAAAGACAATGGGCTCCACTAATGAGAGATAACCAATTCATGCTGTAAACCTATGTACTGGGAAAATATAAAAAGGGTGTGCTTTTGTTCCTGGGGGTCGTCTTTGCTCTGAATGCAGGATGACCCCAGTATAGTGGCAACCTCATGCAATTTGCAGCACTCTCCCTCCTGATTCTTCGCAAGTGGGGGACCCACACCGAATCTAACAGTTCAAGAAGTAAAAGCAAGTAGGTTTCTAGTTTGAGAACAGCCTGGTCTATAGAGTGAGTTCCAGGATAACCAAGGCTACACAGAAAAACTCATCTTGAAAATCAAAACAAAACAAAACAACCCACGGATGGTGGCCTGATAAGCTGAGCACTAACAGTACCTCTGTTCAGGGAGGCCTAGTGTACAGTTTACAAACTCCCTCAACCTAGACTAGACTAAAGCCAGCGCTGTGAAGCCTGATCCATCTGAGACTCACAGGTGACATCTTCCGGATCAGATCATGGGCCACAACCAGCAGGTCTCGGTCCTTCATCACCTTCCTCCGGAACTCGGCAACGTCGCCAGGGTGCAGAACCTCCAGCTGCTCCGCAGCCTCAATGACCGCCTCAATGCAGCTCCTCCAAGAGCAGAGTGCTCGGATACCTGGGGCCACAGCTGCGCTCACGCCAGTCCCAATGACCAGGAGCAGGTCCTGGGGTTGCTTCCTAATGAGGCTCTTTAAAAACTTTCTATTTAAGAACAAGGAAGGAGGAAGCCAACAGTCAGCTTGGAAGTACTGCAAGATTCCAGTCTGGAAATGTATAGAATGCTTAGGTCACAAATCTGCCCTTCTGTTCACTCCCAGAAAACAAAGTCCCTGTGGCCTACAGTAATAAATACATTTACTGGTAACTGTGAACAAAAAGTTCAGCCCCTCTCCTCCTATTAAGCTACAAATGGCTGGTAAATCTGCACTGTAAGGGACAGAGTGACTTTGCTGTGGTGACTTCTAAGTACAGGTTTTCTGCTTCCTAAAGCCCACTGTGTTCTCCAGGGTCAGCAGGTCACTCTACATCACTTTCCAGTAAGTAGGGCCCGCTGGCTCTTCCCACCCACCACTTCCACGTTGCTTGGTTTGGAGATGGGGCTCTGGTAGTTTCTTTGAGCAGAAAGACGCTTTCTGGAATGCTTCTTGTGGTGGAGCAAACCAGGGTGAGCAGCCGTGGGTGCTCCCTCTACCTTCCCCACTTCCGGGGACACTGCTATTCGTCCCCGATGACAGATGCGGTACGAAGTGAGGAGCCCCCAGTTGTAACTGACTACTTACCTGCATTTCTGTTCACTTCTGTTCGTTGTCTTTTCCACTGACTCCATTTGTGAACCCTAAGGGGAAGAAAGATGTTTGATGAGTGCTCGGAAGACTGTAGAAAATGAGGCTGAGTCAGAGGCCCTGACTCCCCTTTAATTAGAACACCCAGAAAGTGCCATCTAGAAAAAGGCCCACACAAGTGGTTGCTCTGCAGCCAATAACTTTGCCTGGCTTCCCCGGTCAGGCCCTTGGGTGTCTCATAAAGACAGAAAGGAACATACTCACGCAGCAGCCAGACAGCAGCTCTGTGACCTGGCCCAGGTCGTGTGCTTTTACCCAGGAAATGTCTCTTTAAGGCAAAGCCATCTACAAGTCTCCCTTGAGTCTAGAGCTAGTGTTTACTGTAAACAAGGAAACAGGCAGAGAGCTACTACCACTGGGCATTATGAGACCACTGGGCATTATGAGAATTTCCCCTTTCTACTAAGCTTTTTCATGATACTTTTCAGGTCATTTGAGAGCCAAGGACATGGCCCCGTGTTGTTAGAAACTGCTCAAAATTAAAAGTAAGCCTCACACGTGGGACTACAATCTACGGACTGACTACCACTTCCATGGATAGCCTTCATGAGTGATCATGAAGACAGCAAGACGCTAGTAGCATGGTGAGCGGCTTGAGTGCACAACTTGTAAGCACTCGGCTGTCTGTGGAGGACAGCTCTCTGAGCAGCACAACTCAGAGTTAAAGAAGGAGCAGAGCGCCTAGGATCCCATTGGTTAGAGGGGCAGACGCATGCAGAAGGACCCCAGTTTAACAGCCAGCCACCTCAAAACAAATGAAGGAGTCCTGAACCTCCCTCCCCACACCCAGCAGTGGCAGTGGTGGGGATGCTGGGGACACCCTCACCCCCACATCCTCACAGAGAGCTGAAAACCTGTGTCTGCACTCTTTACCGAATCTTTACTCCTCTTGAATTAGAATTAGGTCACCAAAAATAACTCTAGGAGAGACCTCACAGCTCATGGGTCTCTAAGTTGCACCTTCAAGCTTGAGACAAAGGGATCCTGCAGTCACCTCAGAAAACATTTGCACGCATCCACCCTCCCACCTTGGAGGGTACACTCACAGCTTCCACCAAAATCCCCAAGGCCCATGGCCTATCCTCAGTGCTAAGAAACCAGTTCACGGGCCAAACCCTGAAGCTGGCAGAGGATGCTGCCTGCCCAAGGGACAGCAGGGCAGGGGAGTATGGTCGCCTACTCACTGCAGTCACCATGTAAGGTCAAGCCTATTCGGTTTGGTAATCTATTAGAAACCTTCTAAGGCGAGGCAGAAGCAGGTGGATTTCTGAGTTCGAGGCCAGCCTGGTCTACAGAGTGAGTTCCAGGACAGCCAGGACTACACAGAGAAACCCTGTCTCGAAAAACAAAAAAACAAAACAAAACGAACAACAAAAAAAAATCTTCTAAGGCAAGTTAAAACTAGTTCATATAACCTCTCCACTGGAGACAGAAGCCCGTGGATCCCACCCCAAGTGTCCAGTGAGCCCATCACATTCCTCCATTCTGTTAGCAACTGGAAAACATGGCTACTGCTAACTGGCCGGCCTTCCAAGCTCAGTCCTCTTAGGGAAAGTACTCTGCACACCAGCTGTGGGCCAGGCAGCTGAGACCACGGCTCAGGGCCCTGCAAGACAGAACACTGAGCTAGCCTGCTGCGCTTCCTGTTTGAAGCTACCATGAGCACACTCCGTGTCTCCTGCCTGCACTTTAGAGCTGACTTCAGCCACTGGCAGCCTGTGTGCCTTAGAAACAACACAGCCTCAACCTTTATCACATAAAGAAATAAAAGTTTTCTAACTCCTTCCTCCTGTTCAACTGCTTTTGCTTGCCATTCACCTGTAGGTATCACAGTTAAAATCCAAAACACGCACTTCAACATCTGCAATGTAACACAAAAACAAGTGATTTCAGTTCCCCAGAGAACAAGAGACACTCACAGAACAGGAGGGAGCTCTGGCCTGTGCAGGCACGCTATGGCTGGTTCCTGTTCCACTCTGCCTCAGCCTGAGTTGGGGGATCTGGAGAAGTCTCTGCAGCCAGCACTTGCACCAATATTACAAGGGTTCCTACCTCAACAGGGAGAGGGGCCAGCTGAGGACCTCTAAAGATCAAAGCAACCAGCAGGGGACGCGCAAGACTCTTCCTCTTGGGATCCCTGTGGTGATGAACTGAATAGCTGCCCATATTTAGCCATTTACAATTCTTTATAAACACTACAAGCTTAAAGGCATTACCTCATTTCCTGTTTTTCAGCAGCCAAAAGACCAGAGCCAAACCTCATATAATTATCCAGAGATTGCCCAAAATCTCCCCTTTGTTTTTGAACCAAGGCCCAAGTGGGAGATTTGCCCAGCCTAACCTCTGATGACAAGTTTCTGAAGGCCAGTCTATCTCTGATGTACTGGTCCCTTCTCAAGGGCCACTCTTTGAAGCCAATCAGATTCCAGACGACAGCAACAGAACCCTTTGGAGGCCTCTCAGAGGCTGCAGCTTTCTGTTTCCTAGGTGACCATGTCGTCACCAGTTTGCAGACTCAAAACCAAGTCATCATAGCAACACTTTTTTTTTTTAATAAAAACCTACCAATATTTTCTAAGTGTAAATTCAAGCCGAAAGCAGAGCTCACGGCAGTTACTGTCCTTATTATCTAAAACCTTCAAGAGTCTTAGCAGAGTATTTTGTGCCTAGAATAAGAAATCATAACTGTATTATGAATGAGCTCTGCAGGAACTAGACTGCCTTGATTTTTTTTTTTTTTTTTTTTAGTTTTTGGTTTTTTGAGACAGGGTTTCTCTGTGTAGCCCTGGCTGTCCTGGAACTCACTGTGTAGACCAGGCTGGCCTCGAACTCAGAAATCCGCCTGCCTCTGCCTCCCAAGTGCTGGGATTAAAGGTGTGTGCCACCACCGCCCAGCTTGATATTTTTTTAACCCCTTGACATCCAACACTACGTACATGTTCATCAGAAGGCTGGTGAGATGGCTCAGTGGTTAAGAGCACGCACTGCTCTTACAAGGGTCCTGATTTTCGTTCCCAGCACCCAGGCCTGCTGGCTTACAACCACCTCCAGTTTCAGGGGGGTCTAATGCCTCCAGCCTCCATCCACGGGCACTATACTCACATGCATACACTCCCACAATGACATACACATACATTAAAATATACGAATTTTAAAAACATTTCATGGCCGGCAGTGGTAGCACATGCCTTTAATCCGAGCACTTGGGAGGCAGAGGCAGGCAGATTTCTGAGTTCAAGGCCAGCCTGGTCTACAGAGAGAGTTCCAGGCCAGGGCTACACAGAGAAACCCTGTCTTGAAGAAAACAAACAAACAAACAAAAACAACAACAACACACACACAAAAACAAACAAACAAAAAAAAACATTTCATGTTCACCAGAGTCTAAAAGGTGACAGAGTACAGAAGAGGAACTGGCCATCTTCATAGAGCTGTGAAGCAGAACCCCTACCTTCAAGCTAATACAGTAGGTCACTGACAATTCCATCAAACCTCCAGACACCCACTCTGCACACTGCCTCCAGTCTGAGTCCTGTGACTCAGTAGGCCACTGGCACACCAACAAATGGGAGACAAGTCAAAATTTGGCCAACACTAGACAGCGCAGCCTCTCCTCTACAACTCAACCTTGTCTAGCAGGCCCAGCTCCTGGGAGAATGTCATCTACCTGAGGACAAGGTTGCTTGAGCCACTCAGGTCCAAGAACACTTGTATGTGCCACCCAGTGTGGCTGGAGGAGCTTTGCTGAGCCAGGCACAGCCCAAGCTATGCAAGTGGCCCTTGTGTGAAGGCCGGCTACCACTAGGTTCTTCAGAACTCCCACAAAGATCAGAGGAGAAGAACATGTCAGAGCCAGGGAAGGGGCCATATAGCTGGGAGGAGGGGGCAAGCAGAGTGAAGCAGGATCCAAAGCTGTGGGAAATTATGCTTTAAAAAACTCAACTTCTGGCTGGAGAGATGGCTCAGTGGCTAAGAGCACTGACTGCTCTTCCAAAGGTCCTGAGTTCAAATCCCAGCAACCACATGGTGGCTCACAACCATCCGTAATGTGATCTGATGTCCTCTTCTGGAGTGTCTGAAGACAGCTACAGTGTTCTTACATATAATAAATAAATCTTTAAAAAAACAAAAAAAACCCTCAACTTCTGTCAGGCGTGGGAGCACACACCTTTAACCCCAGCAGTTGAGAGACAGAGGAAGATGGAAGATGGATCTCTGGGAGTTCAAGGCCAGCCAGTGCTACAACAAAGTACAGGCTTTAATTACAAAGATGCGGGAGAGGTGAGGTTACCACTCTGTGGCACAAGGCTCCCCCAGCAGGCTCAAAGCCCTTGCTCCCAACACCTCACACACAAAAATTCTGTAAGAAGATGTCCAGTCATGAGCTGCAGCTCAAGCCCACTGAAGGAAAAGTGAACAGATACTCAAAACCCACACCCTTCTCCCAGCAAGTGGGCAGCAGTACCCTGAGGACAGACCTTCAGATGGCAAGAGATGTAGGTCAGTAGTAGTTTGCCTAGTATACACAATGCCCTGTGTTCAATCCCCAGCACCTTTAACAATTTAAAGGTCTTCAAATGCAGACCTTTAACACATCTGCAGTCAGTCAAAACGTGACAGGAGAAAAAGACCCCTTGCAATTAGACAGGATCTGTGTAGCCAGCAATGAATGAGCTATGTTCTGAAGGCCCCAAGAACAGGAACCAAGGCAGATAATGACACCATGACCACAGGTGTCACTACAGCGGGTAATAAATGGTGCCACAGCCACTCTGCTGGGGGACACAGGGCTGTCTGTCTAGAGATGCTGACTGAATGTAATCTATGCAGTTAAAATGGACCCTGTCTTAGTCACTGTGCTTTTGTTGTGAAGGCGCTGTGACCAGGGCAACTATTATAAAAGAAAACATTATGTTGAGGGCTTGTGTTCAATTTCGGAGATGCAGTCTATTGTCATTGTGGCAGGGAGCATGGCCACACCATGGCTCTAGAGCAGTGCTCAGATTTACATCCTCATTCATAAGCAGTGAGAGTGAGAGTGTGTTGGGGCTGGAGAGATGGCTCAGTGGTTAAGAGCACCAACTGCTCTTCCAAAGGTCCTGAGTTCAAATCCCAGCAACCACATGGTGGCTTACAACCATCTGTAATAAGATCTGATGCCCTCTTCTGCCTCTTCTGGGGTGTCTGAAGACAGCTACAGTGTACTTACATATAATAAATAAATCTAAAAAAAAAAAAGAGTGAGAGTGTGTGTGTTTGTGTGAGAGATCCGAGAGAGACAGAGACAGAGACAAAGACAGGGAGACAAAAAGAGACAGAAAATGGGCCTACCTCCAATAAGACCCCACCCCCTAATTTTTTTTTCAAACTGCACTACTCCCAGGTGTCTAACATTTCAAATATAGGAGCCTGTAGGGGCCATTCTTACTCAAGCCACCATAGACCCAAAGGCCCGGAGATCCTCAAAGGAGGCTAATGGAGTGTGGTAGCCATTCCTTTAATCCCAGCTCTGGGGAGGCAGATGCAGGGGGATCACTTCAACTTTAGGGCTAACCTAATATCCATAAGGAGTTCCAGGGCAGCCTAGGCAATACAGCAAGACCTTAACTCAAAAAAAGCAAAAGAGAAGTGGAAACTGGACTCTGCCAGTCATGTTCTCACTACACCAAGACATGAGCATCTTCACCAGACACTTGCTGCCAGAGCCCTCATCTACAGCTGACGCACCTGTGACCATTACCCGATTCTCATAGCCACATGGTTCCAATGTTGACCTTAGCAGACGAAGAGGAACACAGTGACAGACATCACTGGTAATAATAATGTCTCCAGCATACACAGTAGCACAAATGAACCAGCTGGGGGGCCTGGGGAACAGAGATCAGCAGGGCTCCATCTACCTGACCTGGGAACAGACCAGGAAGAGACTTTAAAAAGGTCAAGTGTGAAGAACCTCAAGGAAGAGACTCCACACTCAGAACTGCAGCCACCCAGAACAATGCAGAGACTGGGCAGAAAAACAGAAAGCTCAGTTCCTGCCTGTCTCTGGGCTTCCACCAGCCAGGTCATTGGCTAGACAGCTGCAAAGACCCACGAACACAGAGCTGAAAGGCACTCCTCAAGATGCCTACAGGTTACAGGCACACAGGAAGCTTCCAACTCTCTCAGGGCCTTCCCACAACGGTCACAACAGAACCACTGCTGCTGTAATCGGGGAACCTGAGGGTGAACTGTGTTCTCTAACTTAGAGAACAATGCTAGGCAGGTGACTCACACCTGTGACTGGAGCTTGCAGGAGACCGAGGCAAGTGGATCACTAGAGTTAAAGGCCAGCCTGGACATATATAGCATGAGACCTGCCTCAACACTCCTCCACCCCGCATCCCCCTCCACTCACACAAAGACAGCCAAACATGGTTGCCTGTGTATCCCCTCCCCCAACAAAGTCAGCAAAGCACAGTTGCTCATGCCTGTAATTCCAGCAATCAGGAGGCTTAAGCAAAAGAAAGATACCAAAAGTTTCATCCCACCTGGTCTACATAAGTGAACACCAGGCCTGCCTGGGCTACAAAGTGAGACCCTACATCAAAACAGTAACACTGGGGATGGGAGGATGGCTCAATAGGTAAATACATCAGTTGCAGTACAGGAACTAGGACCAAATTTTGAATCCTCACCATCCACTTAAAGCCTGTGTGTGGCTTTGTGGGCCCCTACACCTTTGTAGGGGGCAGAGACTGGAAGATGCCTGGGACTTGATGGTCAGAGAGAGCCCCCGACTAATAGGAAGAAGGTGAAGAGTAGTAAGGGGAAGACAACAGACATCCTATCCTGGCCTCTCTGCAGCGCAAGCTGCGCTTCAAAACAATGTACACAAGACACGAACCCTGACCTTGAGCACCTGCTACCTGACCAATCACTAAAGTAAAGTAGAAAACATCTTTGTAGTGCTCAAAATGTACTAAGCATTGGGATTAAACAGGCCTTTAATCCCAACACTTAGGATACTGAGGCAGGCTCACATTGAATTCACATTGAACTCACATTGAACTCACATTGAATTCAATGTGAGTTCAAGGCCAGCCTGATGGTCTACACAGTGAGTTCCAAGACAGCCAGGACTATGTAGAAAGACCATCAAAAAAAAAAAAAGAGAGAGAGAGAGAGAGAGATGGGGGTACTAGATAACTGGTGTCTGGAAAGCAGTGCTCCCAAGCAGTGCTCCTAAGCTGCTGATAGATTTCAGTCCAAATTAAGAAATAGCTACACAATAAACTATCTTAATCCTCCCCAAAAGGCAAATGAGACAAATGACTGCACAAAGTTACCCACTGACCTCTGCACATACTGTGCTACATGCACTCACACATGTCACACACATGATGATGACGACAACAACGACGATGATACACATTCTAAAAAGGAAAAAGCAAACCCCACCAGCACCACGGAGACAGCTAAGAGCACAGTTCCTTCCAAGAACAGCACTGTCCAGACAGGGTGACACATAGCCGCAACCCCAGACTTCTAGAGAGGCAGGAGGGTTAGAAGTTCAGTGATCTTTAGCTATGTAGAAACTTAAGGCCAATCTGGGTGCATGAGATTCTGTGGACAAACACAAACAAAAAACATTAAAATTGCTGCCTTTAGGGGAAAACACAAAACATTCTGCATGCCCGCTCTCAGTGAAGTGCCAATGGCTCTCAGTGCTCGACTCAGTCCCCTCAAAAGGCAGCCACCACGTAGTCCTGTCCCTGCTCTACCACCAGTGTGCTGAGATGCCAAACGACGCATAGGATGCTTTTCCAGAAACCTGACACCCGCAGCACTCACTGTTTCAGTTTGCCTATCACAAGTGACACAACCTGTAACACACATCTTTATATCACTTAATAAGTCAGTGAAGATAAAAAGACCCCAACCTGGGCCCAGGTGAACCCCTACCCCCACCCCAGAAGATGCAAAAGAGATATTCTATAGAGCAACTTAACACTACAAAACTTTAAAGCTGGACAGATCTAGGGTTTCTGTAATGACAAATGCCTTCCTTTTTTTTTTTTTTTTTTTAAGTGAAAGCTAAGACTCCAATAATTTGATCAGCATCTTCCCAGGCATCCCAGCTCTACCTCACTTCTGGTTTGTACCCCTGAGCCTTTCACTCTCACCCCAGGCACAACCTACACCCCTGCAGCCCAGTTGCCCTGTAGGCTCACTTTCACCCTGGATCCCCAGGTTGGTTGCTCTGTTTTGCCTGCTGGCCCTCTGCCATTCTCCAGAAACACACCATCAGGAAGCCCAGAACTTGGACAGACAGACAGACAGACAGACAGACAGACAGACACACACACACACACACACACACACACACAGAGCCAGCACCGACAGCTCTGCCACACAGCTGCCTGCAGAACACAGTAACTTTAGCAGAACTGATAGAGAGCTAAAGAAGAGGTGTGGCCATGTCTCCAGGCAGAGGGCTCCAGGCTTCAGGCTGGGAAGGAAAGAAAGGGACACAACCCAGAAGGGCCCCGCCAACCACAGGCGTGCTGTGCTGCTTACAGCCCGCGTGGCTCCCCCTGAATCTGTTCCCTGACATGCGCCTTCCTCCCAGGTGGCCAGAGGCATTCCACGGGATAACTAGAGAGCAACCTACATGCTTCCCACAACCCCTAGATTTAACCCATTAAATCCCAGCCCTGAAACTGTAAGTATATTCTAAGTGCCTGTCAGTCATGTGGGGCTGTGGTGGCCACAGACAGGCCTCTTGCACTAGGCTATCTCCATTTCCCTTCCTTCTCCCAAATTCAGGCTTTATCCATTATTCTTCATAATCCCTAATGCGCTGCCTACAGTAGTGAGTGTCCCACCTTCAGGTGCTCACCTGTCTGGGCAGTAACACCTCCTGCTTGCAGCTTCAACCCCTCCAGTTACACACACAGTGCTGACACATCCGAATGCAGCTCCTTCAGTACCTTTCCATTTCCTTCAGGACTTCCCGGCTGACTTCAGTCCCTCTTCCCCCTACTGGAAGCAGTACTTATACTCGGATAGCAGACACCCTGGTGAGGTGCTAAGGTGAGCACCGCCTATGAGCAAACAGATAAGAATCTCACCTATAAAAGCTCTCATGTCGGTGCCCCAGGCATCAGCTTGGTCAAGCCCTAGAGGGCTACTGAACTACACAGCCTAGGTTCAAGACACGCCTATCTTTTGTGGTCTTGAGGCCTACAAAAAAGTCTCTCCACCACAGCTAAAGTGACCACTGGAAAAATATGTAAGCCAGGACTAGGGACATGGCTCAGTCACCAGTCAGTCTGACATGTAAACATAAGGCCTAGGTTTGATCCTCAGAACTAACGTAAAACAAAACAACAACAACAAAAAGGCAAGTCACAAGCGTTGGTGTACACTGCTGGGATGGTGACAACAGGCAAGTCCTTGTCGCTCCTTGGCCAGGCAGCCTAGCCTAACTGATAAGCTCTAGGCCAGGAAGAGACCGTGCCTCAAAAAAACGTATGGGGAATACCTGAGGAATGACAACCAAGATTGTCCTTTGGCTTCCACATGCACACAGACATATATGCCATCCCCTACACTACCCCTGTGGTGTGAATATATACAAACACACGCGCGCGCACGCGCGCGCACACACACGCACACACACACACACACACACACACACACACACACACCAACCAACAAAAGTTACTTTACTCTTCTATAAGCCTCTTGTTCCCCTAAATCATCCAGGCCTCAGCTCCACATAGGAAGCTCCATGGCAGGCTCCGTCTCAAGCCTTCTTGCTCTCTCTCCCATCATGATCTCAACTGGGAATACTTACCTCACGGCCCTTCATCCTACCTTCATCCTACCTTCCTTCCTACCTCTCTGGCCTTCCTACCCTGTCTACATAATGGCAGAAACAGTCATTGAAGAAGGCCTGAGGAAATGACGGCTGTGGCATCTTACTTTATCATCTTTATCATCAGCACAAGGATACCCACCCAGGACAAAGTTCTGCCACCCACACGGCAGAACTTTTAAGATCTGGTGTGCTGGGCCTGCCCCTGACTTTTCATTCCTTGACCCTCAACCTTTAAGAGTCTGCTTCCCTGTTAACTCTTGCATCCCCTCCCCTTGCCCCAGCCACTTTCTAGAACTATCACCCCACCCCACCCTGCCCCAGCTGCCTTTATGGCCACACAGTCTAAGAACTACCATCTTGCTTATTATCCCCACCTCCCAACCCTTATTCGCTAGAGTTGTGCCATCTGCCTCCAGCACCAAGCCCTGGACCGCAGAGAGCACCCACTCCCTCTTTAAAGATGTCAGGCCCTAATCTTGCACAATCATCAGGCCAAGCATGTTCTTCCTTGAGGCAGTACCTCAGGGTACCAGACTGCCTGTGTAGTAAGTCAGAGACTGTTTATCAATGGCCATAGCCTGAGGAAATGATAACCCTTGTTCTAGAGATTTCCAGGACTGAAAAGGCTAAGATGTGAACCATTTGACCCTAAACCTCCACCTCAGGGAAGGCAGCCACCCTTAAACCAGGATCCCAGAAAGATGGGCCTTTAGGTTGCCATCTTCCCATCAATTAGGCCACTGTAATCAAGCCTTGCTCTCCTGGACTGGTTTTGGTGGGTTGTGTGTGATAGCAGAAACTACCATGCACTGAGGGCACAATCTAAAAGGGCTTTTGCCTGCCCACCTCCCTTACTCCAAGCGATGCCATTCTCTACAATGAGTTGGTCCCATGCCAGCCTCCAAAACAACAAACGCACATGCGAAGCCCCCATATCCCACCTCCTCTTTGGTTATGAGTGGTCCTCTGCTGACCTGTCAGATGGTCCTACTTTTATTCCTATTAACAATTCAGAAATCTCAAGATCACTCTAGTAGAAGCTGAAAGGCTCTGTGGACCTCAAGACACAGAGCAGGAGGCAGGAGATCCTAGGAAGGAAGGAAGGAAGGAAGGAAGGAAGGAAGGAAGGAAGGAAGGAAGGAAGGAAGGAAGGAAGGAAGGAAGGAAGGAAGGAAAGAAGGATAGGTGAGTCTAAAGGCCTCCACCCAAGAAAGGATGGCAGTCCGTGGGCCTGGAGACCCGAGAAGGCTTTGAGTGAGAACAGAGAGAATCTGTTGGGCTTCTGGAGCAGAAGATGTAACGGTCTCAGGCCTTGAAGCCACCGAGGTGCCCTGTGTGCTGAGTCCGAGGGAAATCTGGAAGATTTGGGGTTTCCTGTGTGTGGAAGGTAACCAAGTCTACAGGTGGCTGCGGATCCAAGCAGCCCTAGGGGATGTCGGAGGCAGGGGTCCCCAGCGCATCAGAGGGCATTAGGGTCCCGGGCACCCAGGGCAGATCCAGAGGACTGGGGAGACGCGGGGCGCTGACACCCAGCCCCGACCTGCCGCCTCACCTGCTGTGCCACGGAGACGCCAGTGTCGCCCGCGCTCTCGTCGCCTCCCACTCAGGCCGCGCCCCTCGGGCTGGGTGGAGCCGCCGGGCAGTGCGCCGGATGGCGCTGCGCGCGCACCACGCGGAGCCTGCGGAGCCTGCGGAGCTGAGTCCACAGCGCTCCTTCAATGCCTTCCCCCTCGCGCGCGCACTGCCCGCGCGAACGTTCCGCCCTGAAATCAACGGCCCCGCGGCAACGGGAAGCCCCGCCCTCGTGGGCGGGGCCATAGCGCACCGCCCCCCTCTCCCACCCACCACCCACCCGAGAAGATAGGACCGCACCCACCGAAAAGACTGACGGGCTCGCGGCCAGGCTTCCCAAGGCTGCTTTATGGCCTCCGTTTTCCCACCTTTACGTCTAGACAGCCCCGGCGAAAACGCAGAAGGCGTTGAGCTCGGTCGGGACCACCCTTGGGCAACCGCTTCCGGCCCGACACTCGAGCCCACTCCATCTACCTCAAGCCACACAGGCTGTGCTGCCGGTGCCCTTACCCAGTCCAGCTTGCTTCACGTCCTCCCCTCAGTGTCCGGCTTCCTCACCACGTGTCAGAGCAGGCTTCTAGCCCTCTCGATCGCCTCGGGATCCCTCTTGGACACGTCCAGCATGGACTTAGATCCAGGGACTTCTGAGCATACATGCCCAGGTTCAGCACCCGTCAATCCCGGTGAACTCAGTGCCCACCTCGAACATGTGGGTGGGCTCTGCGCTGGAGCACTCAGCCTGAGAACTTTAAGAGTCAGTGATACCTCTCCTTTCTCTAGATAAGGCTGGGATGGATCAAAACCTATTTCCTCCTCATCATCGTCGGCCTGCCCGGGCAAGTTATTAGTTACTTCCTCTCCCTCTGGCTCCTTTTTTCTACATGGGTTTACTGTAAGCGTCCCTTCAGCCCCATAAGGAAAATGCATGTGTAACAAAAGCTGAGTTTTTATTCTTTTCTTTTCTTTACTTTACTTTCCTCTTTTCTCCTCTCCTCTCCTTTCCTTTCCTTTTCAAGACAGGGTTTTGTTGTGTAGCTTTGGCTGTCCTGGAACTAGCTCTGTAGAACAGGCTGGCCTCAAGCTCAGAGTTCCACCTACTCTTGTGGGTGCTCTGATTAAAGGTATACATAACCACTATCTGGCCAGACACTGATCTTAACGGCTTTCAGCTTGAAATTTGTGGCGCCAGAGCCCAGAACAGTGGTTTGGGCACCTACCTGAGTCTGGGCACCTACCTGAACCTTTGAGAAAATGTTTTTTCAGTCCTCAGAACACCCCCATGAGGATGGCAACACATTTATTGCAATTAACAGCAGGAGAGGAAGAGGCCCAGAGAAGTTGTATTGGCAACACCAGCAATGCATTGGCTTCAAAGGTCTGGGCTTCTCACTACTAGACTGTACAATTTAAGTGTGATGCAGTTTAGTTCACAAGCTCCTGCTCCTATAGAGGGTCCCAAGACTTGAACCTCTGACACCAAAAACGTTCCTGGGTCCCAGGAAGGAAGTTGTTCAAGGAGACTGTGGGCTAGAAGCTGAGGAGTTTGGACTCACAGTACATACAACACACACACACACACACACACACACACACACACACACACACACACACTGGATGTCCTCCAAGGTCCAGTGTGGTAGAGCCCCAGTAATCCCAACTCTCCATCTAAGGTCAACATAGGCTACAAGTCTCTGCCCATTCAGCCAAGCAGCTTTACAAGGACAAAACCCATAGAAGGGACAAAAGGGACACCTTAGAAACAGTGCCCTCCTTCTCTGTATCCAAGAGAGACGGATGAACACCTTCTGCCCAGCCTGGAAGTACTAGGATCACCCTGATTTACAGAGGAAATCCCAGAAAACTGCTTTAATCCCTGGCCACTCTGTTCAGTCCTGAGCAGATAAGGTGGTTCTTGCCAGGGGCCAGGATGGCACCTGCCCATGTGTTGCTGCTGTGCATCAAATAAGGTAGGTTGAACAAATTTATGGATAACTGTGTGCACAAAATATGTTTCATGGCATGAGTTAAGTCCAGATTCCTTTCTTTGTTATGGCACAGGTGGCCTTTGCAGCAGTGGCTGTGTGTTTGAAATGCATGTGCCTGTGGAAGTCTGTGAGAGTACAGTAATGATGATTAGGAAGCACATACTATGTGCTAAGCTCCCGTGGCGCCTCTTGCTTCACTCTCATAGCAACCCTGTGAGTAAAGATTGTGTCTCTTTTTTTTTTTCCCCCACAGATTCAGAAAACAGTCAGGGCTGGGGAGATGGTTCCCTGTGGGTAAAACATTTGCCACGCACTCATGAAGACTGGAAATTATGACACACGCCTTTCATCTCAGCACTTGGGAGGCAGAGGCAGGTGGATCTCTGAGTTCAAGGCCAGCCTGGTCTACAGAGTGAGTTCCAGGACAGCCAGGGCTATACGGAGAAACCCTGTCTCAAACAAACAAACAAACAAACAAAAGACTTGAGTTTGAATCCCCAGAACCCACCTAAATGTCAGGCATAGTGGTACACCCACAGGAGATGAGAGGCAAAGACTCGAGGAATTCCAGAAGCTCCAAGGCCAGCTAGCCCAGCACATGAAGCTGTGAACATAAAACGAACGCTGTCCCAAACGAGATGGAAGGCCAGGACCTACACAGAAGTTTGTCCTCCAATCTCCACAGTAATGCCATGGCATACATATGCAAGTGCTCATACACACATAAATGCATACACACACACACACACACACACACACACACACACAGAGGAAGATTTAAAGTAACTAGTCAAGCTGCTTTCTGGTTTGCTACAGAAAGAACTTTGCATAACCAGAAAGGATAGAGCTGCCAGATTCAGTGAGAAATGCTGGGGTGGATAGAAAAGACATGAGGTGTCACATGACAGCATGTTGTCACCCCCTCACACCCACACACTCCTGCCAGAGACGAAGCTGTTACATTATTATAGCATTGGAAAGTCTCTATCAAACAGGTCCTGCATCTGTGTACAGGCGGGGCAGACACAGATCTTGGGTCACTACCACAGCCTATATAGACACCAAGCACGATAGCCATTTAAAGGTGTGTGTCATCATGCATGCAAGCCATAAACACTTAAGACAGAGGAACCAACAACGTACTTTGAACCCTCACCTCTATTCCGCTTACACCTAAGTCAGCTTCCTACCAAAGTTGTCCTGACTCTGGGCAGAAAGGTCTGTGTAGATGATGTAAAATGGCGTTGCTGGTAGGACAGCCTGGGAGAAGCTCTCTGACCCACTTCACCCCATTGGCTGTGCCTGCCTCACCCCTACAGTTTATGCCGTGTAGGGCCTCCTTACTGCTGATCTGAAACTTTGCCACAGGCTGCTCTGAGATCCTCCTCTCCCAGGACTCCTCACCCTCAAGAGCCATGAAATAGTTGGGGACAGCTAGGCACTGAATAAATAATTCATATGCCCACTGTGCAAGGAGCTCAGGACACAACAGAAAAACCTTTATGGAGCTAACTGTATAGCCAAGGAAAAATGAGTGTCAATGGGAGTGATGGGGCCAATAAGACTGGGGAGAAAAAAAATAAGTCACATAAGGGAAAGACTGAGACTATCAGAAGCTTGGAACATGTATGTCTAACCAAGGACCTGTTCTAAAATATATAAAGAACTCTCACAGTTCAATAACAAGAAGGTAAAAGGTCCAGTTTTTCAAAACCTGCAGACTATATTTGTAAAAGCAAACTGAAACCAAACAAGAAGGCTGCGGCTCACTTTGCATATGCAAAGCCCATGAGCAATGGAAGATTTAAGAAATGTAATTGAGGGGACTGGTGAGATGGCTCAGTAGAGAACCTGTCTCAAAAAAGAAAAAAAGAGGGGCTGGAGAGATGGCTCAGCGGTTAAGAGCACTGACTGCTCTTCTGAAGGTCCTGAGTTCAAATCCCAGCACCCACATGGTGGCTCACAACCATCTGTAATGAGATCTGATGCCCTCTTCTGGTGTGTCTGAAGACAGCTACTTGTGTACTTACATATAATAAATAAATAAATCTAAAAAAAAAGAAAGAAAGAAAGAAAGAAAGAAAAAGAAAGAAAGAAAGAAAGAATCCATGTGTGGTGGTACACACTTTTTTTTTTCAAGACAGGGTTTCTCTGTGTAACCCTGGCTGTCCTGGAACTCACTCTGTAGACCAGGCTGGCCTCGAACTCAGAAATCCACCTGCCTCTGCCTCCCAGGTGCTGGGATTAAAGGCGTGTGCCACCACTGCCCGGGTGAGATTAAAAGTGTGTATCATTTTTAATCTCACCACTTGGGAGGCAGAAGCAGCCAGATCTCTGTGGTTGAGGCCAGCCTGGTCTACAGAGCAATTTTCAGGACAGCCAGGGTGTCTTAGTTAGGGTTTTACTGCTGTGAACAGACACCATGACCAAGGCAAGTTTATAAAGGACAACATTTAATTGGGGCTGGCTAACAGATTCAGAGGCTCAGTCCATTATCATCAAGTAGAAGCAGGGCAGCATCCAGGCAGGCATGGTGCAGGCAGAGCTCAGAGTTCTGGAAGACTGCCTTCCAGGCATCTAGGGTGAGGGTCTTAAGCCCACACCCACAGTGACACACCTACTCCAACAAGGCCACACTACCTAATAGTGCCACTCCCTGGGTTAAGCATATACAAACCATCACACAGGGCTACACACACACACACACACACACACACACACACACACACACACACATACACACACACAAACTGGTTTCAAAATAACGAATAAAAAATAAAAAGGAAAGAAAACCCCTCCAACAACAGTAATCGTAAGATGGAAAGGGTGGCAAGTTCGGGTGCTAGCTGTGTCTGACAGCCTCGGGGCATCCTCTAAAGCCCACATGATAGGAGAAGAGAACTCACTTCTCACACTTGCCCTGACTCCATACACCTGCCATCCCCTGCCATAAAATCAATAGATGTAAAAGAACATATTTTAAATTTTATTCTTATTTCACACGCATTGCTGTTTGGCCTGGATATATGTCTGCATGGGGATGTAGGATCCCCTAGAACTGGAGTTATGGACAGCTATAACCTGCCATGTGGGTGCTGGGAATTGCTCCTGGCCTTACTGGAAGAACAGCCAGTGCTTTTTAACTACTGAATCATCCCCCCAGCTCTAACAGTTTTTTATATGAGGTGCAGAGTGATAAAGACATTTGACAGTGACCTCTGCCCTCCATTTGTGCCTGCGTAGGCTAGGCCACCTGCTCCTGCATGCACACACTCTAAGAACTGTGGCTAGGGCAGTAAAGGTCCGCTTCACTCTCTCTCTGATTAACACTACTCTCTGCACTCAACTGGAGCTCTGCATGGTGCTGCCCACCTGCTGCTCTCGATGCTCAGGAGGCTGAGATCAAAGGATCCTTTGAGTCCAAGAGTTTGATCCCAGCCTGGGAGTCACAATGGGACCCTACCTGTAGGCAAATAAACACAGCCTTGCATTCAGTAACCTACCAGCAATTTTTAAGTATACAGAAGGCACTTGGGGTGTGGCTCAGAGGGAGAGTGCTTGTCTAGCCTGTGCAAGGTCCTGAGTTCCCTCCCAGCACTGTCAGAATTAATAAAACAGAGTATGGGAGGGTAGCAAAGGTTGTGTGTACAGATGTTCATAGGGATTTAAGCATCGATGCATCTCGGTATCAGTGGGCATTGAGACATAAGTCCTGCCACAGCAAGGACTGAGGAATCTGGGAGCCATGAGCCCTCTAGTTCACTCAGATAATGACAATATGAGTACCTGCAGCTCCTTCCTCCCTTGAGTGCTCCTGCTGGGCTCTGTGGGTACAGACTAAGCAGCCTACATGGACCACCCCAGTTCCTCCCAACCCCAGTTGAGGTGGCATTATCCCATCCCCAGTGGCCCTGGCCATGAGCCCATGAGTCCCCAACTTTTCCTGATGTCTCATGGCCATTCCATCACCATGTTCTTTAGCTCCCATCCAATTACACTCCCACCTGGTTCCCATCTGCTCTGTTCCATGCTGGGCTGTTCATACCTCCTGCCTGGGTTACTGTAGAGGCTACACTTGCCTCAGGAGTCTCCTTGTCCCAAAACCTCTATGGTTCAAATCTAGAAATGTCTCCCAAAGGCTTATAGTTAACTCCTTTTTTTTTTTTTTTCTGTATAGTCCTGGCTGTCCTGGAACTCACTTTGTAGATCAGCTAGCCTCGTACCCAGAAATCTGCCTGCCTCTGCCTCCCAAATGCTGGGATTAAAGGCATGTGCCATCACTACCCAGCTATAGTTAACTCTTAAGCCTCAAACAGAGGCATCACTTGGTTCATGAGACCTTCATGAGATGGAATTCATGCTACTGAGACTCAATATTGGTTGTGAGATGTCGCAGGAAGGTCTTGATCTTTGAAGTGTGTTCTTTAGAACCACATCTTGTCCCCGGTCTCTCTTTCTCTTTCTCCCCCTTTCTTCCCTCTCCCCCTTTCTTCCCTGTCTCTCTCGAATCACCTGATCCTTCTTTGTCACCACAAAGTGGCATCCTTACTCCACCATGCCCCTTCTGTCATGACATTCTGTCTCATCACAGGCCCCAAAACATCGAAGTCAAGGAACCACAAGTTTCGACTTCTGGATTCACAACCAAACTAAAAATGCCCTCTTTTCAGTTCGCTTCCTTGGGCATTTTGTCATCACAACAGAGAGCTCAGTGGTACGCCATCCTCCACAGGACAGCCAAGTGGGATTTGTTGTTCCCAAGTGGGAACGGTTCTGTGGTTTGCTATCACACTCAATAAAAGACACCGCCCCAGAGAGGAAGACCTCAAGGCCCCTGGCCCACTGACCTCATTTATCTCAACTCTCTCACCCACTGGTGACCTTGAGGGTGCCAAACACCGGCAGTGTTGTGTCTGCCTCATTCCTTCACATAGCAGGTATCCAGGGAATAGTGAGCCAAGGGCTGCTATTGCCGGGCTCCCTCCCTGTGTTAGTCAGGGTTCTCTAGGGTCACAGAACTTATGGATAGTCTCTACATAGTAAAGGAATTTGTTATGATGACTTACAGTCTGTCGTCCAGCTCCCCAACAATGGCCAGCTGTGAATGGGAAGTCCAAGGATCTAGTCCTCGCTCAGTCCCATGAGGCTAGTTGCTAAGCGGGTCTTCTGTTGAGGTAGGCTCCAACAGATGTGCTGGGAAGTAAGAGCAAGCAGGCAAAGAAGAGCCTTCCTTCTTCCAATGTCCTTGGGTAGGTCTCCAGTTGAAGGTGTGGCCCAGATTAAAGGTGTGAACCACCACGCCTGGATCTGGGACTTGTTTTGTGTCAGGCTGACCTTGAACTCAGAGATCTCCTTGCTTTAGTCTCCTGGGATTCCTAGTCACTATGCCTCAAGAACTACATGCCAAGATCCAGGTCAGACAACTTGTATTTCCCAGCCTCACAATCAGAATCACAGATGAGCCTTCCAACTCTGGATTGTAGTTCATTCCAGATAGTCAAGTTGACAACCAGGAGAAGCCATTACACTCCCCTTGCACTGTGCTGGGAAGGAGAGGCCCAGAAATGAGTCAGATACCTTCCTGCCCTCTAAGGGCTTGTTCTTGGTTCACACCCATCTGTGAACCATCACAAATCTGTGCAAGACTGCTATAACAAGCAGCCACACACAGGGTGGCTGGTGAGTGATGGAAATCTACTCCATATGGTTTGGGGAAGAGAAATGGGGTGCCTGCATGGCCTGGTTGCTATAAGTCTCAGTCCTTAGCTCTTTTCAAGGCCTATGGTAATTTCAGTGTGCTTGGCCCAGGGAGTGGTACTGTTGGGAGCTGTGGCCTTGTTGGAGGAAGTGTGTCACTATGGGCATAGGCTTTAAGACTCTTGACCTAGCTTCCTGGAAGCCAGTCTTCTCCTATCTGCCTTCAGATGAAGACAGAGCTCTCAGCAGCCCCTGCACCATGCCTGCCTGGATGCTGCCATGCTCCTGTCTTGATAATATTGAACTGAACCTCTGAACCTGTAAGCCAGCCTGTATTAGTTAGGGTTTCTATTCCTACACAAACATCATGACCAAGAAGCAAGTTGTGGAAGAAAGGGTTTATTCAGCTTACTTCCACATTGCTGTTGATCACCAGAGGAAGTCAGGACTGGAACTCAAGCAGGTCAGGAAGCAGGAGCTGACGTAGAGGCCATGGAGGGATGTTCCTTACTGGCTTGCTTCCCCTGGCTTTCTCAGCCTGCTCTCTTATAGAACCCAAGACTTCCAGCCCAGGGATGGCACCACCCACAGGGGCTCTACCCCCTTGATCACTAATTGAGAAAATGCCCCACAGCTGGATCTCATGGAGGCACTTCCCCAACTGAAGCTCCCTTCTCTGCGATAACTCCAGCCTGTGTCAAGTTAGCACACAAAACCAGCCAGTAAAATTGACCCCTTGCCAACTTGACACACGCAAACACATCACTATTAAGCCTCAACCCTTACTTTCTTTTATTTTATTTTTTATTTTTGTGGGTTTTTTTTTTTTTTTTGAGACAGGGTTTCTCTGTATAGCCCTGGCTGTTCTGAAACTCACTCTGTAGACCAGGATGGCCTGGAACTCAGAAATCTGCCTGCCTCTGCCTCCCAAGTGCTGGGATTATAGGCGTGCACCCCCACCGCTTGGCAACCCTTACTTTCTTATTCATCCCCAAGATCTAAAGTCCCACAGTCTTTACATATTAAAAGTTCAATCCATTTAAAATGTCCAATATCTTTTAAAATTCAAAGTCTCTTAACTGTGGGCTCCACTAAAATACTTTCTTCCTTCAAGAGGGAAAAATATCAGGTCACAGTCACAATCGAAAGCAAAACCAACGTCTGGGATCCAATTCACGATCTTCTGGGCTCCTCTAAGGGCTTTGGTCACTTCTCCAGCTCTGCCCTTTGTAGCACACATCTTGTCTTCTAGGCTCCAGATGTCTGTACTCCACTGCTGCTGCTGTTCTTGGTGGTCATTCATGGTACTGGCATCTCTAAAACACTGTCTTCCGCTGTAACCAATAGCCTCTCATAGGCTCTCTTCGTGGTGCCAAGCCTCAACTCCTTGCAACTGAGGCTGCACCTTCACCAATGGCCTCCCATGGCCTCTCACTATGCTGCTCACTCAGCTGCTCTTCATGACCCCTTCATGCCTTCAAAACCAGTACCATCTGGGTAACTCTTACACATTACCAAGTGCCCTGCTGCAGCACAAGGTACTATCTTGGCTATCTCTGGAACACAGACTCTTTGTGTGCTCAGAAAACATCTTCCCAGAAGATGTCACCTCAGTGATGTTGGTCTCTTCTTAATCACCGCTAATTTCTTAGCTCCAGCTAACCAGCATCAATAGTCCCAGTAATGCAAAGTTTTCACTTTACTAGTTCTGGTATCTTATTACTCACAGCTGATTCTTCAGCCCCAGCTAACCAAAACCACAGAATCTTCACAATCAAAACAACATGGCCCTGATAAGAGTCTTTAATCTTCCCTCTTAAATTTCACAAACCAGGCCTCTATCTCTGCACTGTTCTCAACATAATCTTCCAAGCTCCTACAGAACATCCCACAGTGTTTTTTTTTTTAAAAAAAAAGATTTATTTATTTATTTATTATATGTAAGTACACTGTAGCTGTCTTTAGACACACCAGAAGAGGGCATCAGATCTCATTACAGATGGTTGGGAGCCACCATGTGGTTGCTGGGATTTGAACTCAGGACCTCTGGAAGAGCAGTCAGTGCTCTTAACCACTAAGCCATCCCTCCAGCCCCTCCCACAGAGTTCTTAACAATCAGTAGCTCTTCTAGCTCAAAGTTCCAAAGTCCTTCCACAGTTCTTCCCAAAACATGGTCAGGTTGTCACAGGAATACCCCACTCCTGGTACCAATTTTGTATTAGTCAGGGTTCTCTAGAGACACAGAACTTATGGTAGTCTCTATGTAGTAAAAGAATTTATTGATGATTTACAGTCTGTAGTCTAACTCCCAACAATGGTTAGCAGCAGCTGTGAATGGAAGTCCAAGGATCCAGCAGTTACTCAGTCCTGCAAGACAAGCAGGCGAAGAAGAACAAGCCTTCCTTCTTCCAATATCCTTATATAGGTCTCCAGCAAAAGGTGTGGCCCAGATTAAAGGTGTGTGCCACCACACCTTTAATCCCAGATGACCTTGAACTCGTAGATCTTCCTATCTTAATCTTCTGGGATTCTTTGCCACTATGCCTCAAGATCTCCATGCCAAGATTCAGGACGGAAACTTGTATCTCTCAGCCTCCAGATTAGGACTGCAGGTGAGCCTTCTAATTCTGGATTGTAGTTCATTTCAGATATAGTCAAGTTGACAACCAGAATAGCCACTACACAGCCCCAATTAAATGTTGTTCTTATAAGAGTTGCCTTGGTCATGGTGTCAGCTCACAACAGTTAAAACACTAAGACATGGCCAGAGATCTTAGGGCTGTCCATTACATCCACCCCTGCCCCCACCCCTACACCCCTTTTTCTCAACAGGTCTCTCATGTAGCCCATATCGTCCTTAAATCAACTACATTGCCTAAGATGGTCTTGAACTCCTGATCTTCTTGCCTCCTTTTCCTGAGCTCTGGGATTACAAGCATGTGCCACCACACCAGCTCTGGGGTCTTTTAGAAGAACATTGATCCCAGAGGTGAAGATTCCACCTTCAACACCAAACACTGTCCAAAGGCTCCCATCGTAATAGCACCCACTGAGAGTCAAGACTTCAAACATGTGAGTTGAGGGTGATGAGGGGCCCAGACATGTGTTGTTCTGCAGTGGCCTGGGAAGAAGAATCTGGTTACTGGTGCTACACTAGTGTGTGTGTGTGTGTGTGTGTGTGTGTGTGTGTGTGTGTGTGTTGCCTTCCTTCAGCTGTAAATAACTTCCCTACTGTAAACAGCCCCAGAGCACCCTTTTCAGTCATGAGGGGTGGTCTGGGACTTGTTTTACACTCCCTACACAGGGAAGCATCTTGGTATGTGCCTCAGAAAAATGTGTCTTTTGGATCCAGACCCTGGTCAGGGACACAGGCAGACTTGGTGTCCTCCATGTACATCCTGAAGCCTCTTAGGCTCGCTCTGTGACAATCTCATTCACCCACATCTCGCCTTCTTGCTGGTCTGGGGACCTAACATGTTCATCACCTTGTTCAACTGCTATGTGTTATTTGAGCTCACTAGGAGGCTGACTCTGGAAACTAACTGTCACCCTATCCAGTTTCCAGTTATAGTATGATTAGCTAGAGTCCTCCAAAGCCCTTCATCTGGGGACGGTCATCCCTCTAACTGTGGCAGGAAGGATGGATGGAACAGCTTGGATGTTAACCATTTTAACAAGGGTTACTGGTGTTTATCCCAGGGTATAAAGATGCCTGCAGTGGGAAACAGAGGCTGGAGGCTCAGCTATAGAGAGAATAGCCAGTTGGGAACTCCAGCTGACTGCCTCAACTTCCCCAGTCAGTTTCTGCTGGATGTTGAGAGGAGAGGGCCCACTTGGATGACATCATCTCTACTTGGAAGCCTCACCTGATGGGGTCCTCCACCCTGCCAAGGGCTCTCTGTGGGAAGCCCAAGATGGCTGCTTGCAGGGCTTTCTTAGTTGGTTTCCGCTGGCTGTTTTCAGTGCCTGATTTGATAATGTTTTATTTTCTATCCACCTATCTATCATCTCTCTCCTATCTATCATTTACCTGTCTATTTATCT
Organism: Mastomys coucha; assembly: GCF_008632895.1. Classification (NCBI taxonomy): domain Eukaryota; kingdom Metazoa; phylum Chordata; class Mammalia; order Rodentia; family Muridae; genus Mastomys; species Mastomys coucha. The sequence continues at coordinate 15,873,530 of NW_022196893.1, read as the reverse complement.
ACCATCTATCCATCATCCATCCATATTCATTATCTATTATCTATTATTTATCTATCTACTTACCTATTCATCATCTACCATCTATATCTATCTACCTATCTATCTACCATCAATCTCTCTATTCATCATCTATCACCTACCTATCATTTATACATCTACCTACCTATCTACACATCATTTATTCATTATCTATCACTCTATCTATGTATCTATTTATCTATCTATCTATCTATCTACTTATCTATCTATCATCCCTACCCACCTACCTCTTGCTATTCAGTCTTTTATTTGAGCTTGCTATCTTACCTAATGAACCCATTCATTCTAAACCAAAAGCAAAGATCATTCTCCAGAAGGCACACAACAGAGCCATGAAGATGCACTCCAGGAAAGTGGTTTAGGAAGCCTCGTCAAGCTAGCCTTGTAACAGCCTAGTCCTGAGGCACATTTAACAGATGGGGATTCTAAGACTCGGGGCTCAGAGCTGAGCAGCACACAGGTGCTCAGGCAGCTCTCACTACCACAGTTTTGAACACAGTGCCCTCGTCTCCTGAGACCCCAGTGTCCAAGCCCTCAGTGTGACATTACCCACATGTCCATCCCCTGCTTCTCCTTTCACTCTGGACATTAACACTTAAGACTTTATTTAGCATTTTCATGAAGTTGGAAACAAGATGTCTTGTTTCACATCTGGTCCACTCAGAGCATAAACACCATTGCTGCCAACCGCAGGGCCAGGCTGAGAGGAGGCCATGGCTTGGGGCTGGGGCTTGGCTTGTTTCAATCTTGGAGCTTGCTGGAGAACACCTCTGCTCTGTCTAGGGGTGGGCCCCGGTTCACAGATGAGTAGGAAGGCTCAGAGGCCCCCAGGGTCTTGGGGACAGCCTCCTGGGTGATCTGTGAGTCGTGTGTCGTTTCCCCATCAGAACTGCCCATGTCCCTGACACACACAGAGAGAGAGAGCCAGGATTAGAATAGCAGAGCAGACATGGACTCCTCCAGTTGCTCAGGGCCCTAACTTAGACATAACACTGCCTTCCAGGACATAATCTCAACAAGCCAGTATCTTTGGAACCCTTGTTGTATGCTAGGCCTCCGGAATAAGGGAAGGGTCGGCCTTCTTGAACGTATATAGATAGTGTCACATCTTTGAGCTGACGATTGGAGGCCATTGTTCCAAGTCCTCAAAGTGCCCTGATCATCAGGGGAGACAGATCAAAGTCAATAATGATCACAGAGAGAGGACAAGTCCAAATGGAAGGCTTCCTGGAGGAGGAGGCAGATACTCTGATCCTGAAAGAGGATCGTGGGCAGAGAGAGAGAGGCTCGTGGGATGAAATAGGAAGACTCTGCCCTGAATATTACTATTGCCTCCATTTTCCGTATGGGGAAAAAGAGACCCTGGACACCTGCCAAGGTCACACAACTCCACCAGAGGTAAAGCTTGTCTCCTTTGTGGGGGGGTGGAATTGAATCCAGAGCCTCCTACATACTAGGCAAGTGCCACACCACTGATTTACACTCCCAGCCCAAGAACTGAGATCTGAATGCGCCCACTGCCCACAGACTGGGATGGGCTTGAGTCCTTCCGTCTCCTGGGCTCCTCGCTTGCCAGCTGAAGGACATGACCCTGAGATACCAAGGCTCTGCCGCTCTCACCAGTACCAAGGCAGGTTGCCCCTTGCTTTCCCTCCCGGTCCTGTCCCAGAGAACCCGGATGCTGAGCCTTTCCTGGGAAGTCTCCGGGCTCCTCCCTTCCCTGAGGAACTCACACAAAGCTGAGGATGATGGCTCCAGCGAAACCCACGAGCAGAAAGAAGGGCAGGGAGCCCAGAATGGACGTGATGACAATCATGCCTCCGCTCCGCCGGCCGGGCCACGTGTCGATGGCCGAGTAGGGGATAGCTGCAGAGGTCCACAGCCCACTTAATCTCAGAAATTGCCCCACCCTGGCTCTTCTCCCAGGGACAGGCAAGGTAACCTCCTGCCGTGGCTGCCTGGAATCCAAGATGACCTGGCGGCCTGGGGCAGTAATTGCTCTTGCCAGGCTTTGGCCCACTGGCCCCTCTGCTTCTCATCCCTTCCCGCAGGGTGAGAATTTCTGGTGTCTTCTCCTTTTTGCATAAGGTTAGTTATATGTCACTTCTGGTGACATGGATGGCATACATGCATGGTCTAAACAAAATAAAGCTGAGCAAATATCTCAGAGGGGATGTGGCTCTCCATCTTTCTGGTTATTGTCACCCTTGGAAATGATGGACAGCCAGGCAGTGGAGGTGCGCGTCTTTAATCCCAGCACTTGGGAGGCAGAGGCAGGTGGATTTCTGAGTTCGAGGCCAGCCTGGTCTACAGAGTGAGTTCCAAGACAGCCAGGGCTACACAGAGAAACCCTGTCTCCAAAAACCAAAAAGAAAAAGAAAAAAAAGAAAAAGAAAAAGAAATGATGGACAGGTCCTACAGTGAGCAAGTGACTTGAGGCACTGTCTATTCTGAGTTCAACTCCACTCTGGTACTCCTGGTCTAAGCAGTCCCATATGCACACTGTCCCCAGAGGCCAACCCTTTAGGACCGGGCCCAGGAGCGTTGGACCCTGTTGCTGTCTTTAGGGTTCCTAGAGGAATCCCACCAAGCTAGCCAGGCGAGGAGATGGAGGTGCCCACTATGTGAAGGACAGAGGCCAGGCTTACAGCCTGGACTCAGCTCCAAGGATCTCACCCCTCCCACCCCAGCACACACTCACGCCGGTTGGTCCGGATGGGATCTGACCATAGTGTCTGGTCCTGCACCAAGCCTGTGGACATGTTGACCAGGACATATTTGAATCTGGAAGAAAATGGAGTGAGGGTGACTTTCATCTTACCTGTGCACCCAGCCAGAGGAAACAGGAAAGAGGAGGACCACGGGGAAGATTTCCAGAAGACAGCCCCTGGGTGAGGTCAGGACAGTAGAAGGATTCTGGACTTGACCACATATCCCCTAGATCCTTCTCCAGCTTGGTTATGCCTGCTCTGGGAAGCCTTCATGGTTGGGGCCGTTGCTTAGCCTGCCTCTGGGAGCATCCCCTTTTTTTATTTTATGCACCTGTAGCACCCCTGCGAGGTGTGAATCCATACACTTTTCTGGCAGCTGTGGTCCTTGGGGTCACAAAGACAATTAGAAAACCAGCCTGATAGGATTTATCACCAGCACCAGTTCCTTTGAGTCGGGGCTATGTTTTAGGTGCAAATATTCCCCAAACAGGCTAATCAGAAGAGGAGACCCAGAGAGACAATAGCGCCATTCCTCACTTAAGTCCCAGTTTAAACAGTGGCCTGGATAGTCTGAGGACCAATTCATCTACGGCTTGTAGTCTAGTGACCCTTAAACTTAAATCCCCCTTAGGGAGCTGTGGCTGTAGCTCAGTGGAAAGGCACATGTTCTGCAAGTGGGAAGCCATAGCAGCACATACAGCCTTAATCCAGGCAGCACACAGGGGTCAAGCCTAGCCTGGGTTACATGAAAACCTGTCTCAAAGCAAAAGAGAAAGGCAAGGAGGGAAGGAGAGAGGGAGGAAGGAAAGAGAAAGAAAAGGTAGGATGGATTTCTTTCTTTCTTTCTTTTTTAAAGATTTATTTATTATTATACATGAGTACACTGTAGCTGACTTCAGACACACCAGAAGAGGGAGTCAGATGTCATTACGGGTGGTTGTGAGCCACCATGTGGTTGCTGGGATTTGAACTCGCAGACCTTCGGAAGAGCAGTCGGTCCTCTTACCTGCTGAGCCATCTCGCCAGCCCCGGCAGGATGGATCTCAAACTGTTTGCACAGCAAGGTGCCAAGCAGAGCCTGTTGGGTCTTTGGGTAGCTGCTGCAAACCAGGAAGCCCACCCTCCCTGATACCTGATCCCTGAGCTCCGAGAAGGGTGGCTTTCCCCATTTTGTCCCCCTTTTGGCTCTTCCATCCTCCCACAGCCTCTTACACCCACCTGTACTCAGTGGCCGCTCTCAGGGGTGGGTTGCAGAGGCCCTGGAAGTTGGGGTCCCAAAAGCAGGTCCCGTTGTTGCCCACCCTGACTAGGTATGCGTTCAGGATCTCTGAGGCCTGGGTCACATCTCCAACAGAATCCAGGCTGGGCAAGTCACCACAAGGGGTCAGGTCAAAGGCCGCAGCTTTATAGGGGCCTGACTTCCCACCCTGGGTTTGCCGGAAGGTGGTGCTCAGTGGAACGCCAGTGCTGTCCTGTACAGACACATTCCTGGACATGGCTGCAGAGACGATGCAGAAAGTCAAGACCCTGGCCACTCCAATTCAGCAGCAAGCACTCAGTCACCCATCATACAGGAGAGTCTAAATCTGTCCAGGTTGTTGCTGGGCACTAGGGTGATTGGCGTGTGCTCAACCGTAACAGTGCAGCTGGCCCAGAAGCACCCCACTGTGAGGTACTGGATCCATGACTCCCTCAGTCTGTCTTCCAGTGTCCCTCCAGCTCGACGAACCTCGAGGGCCACCTGTAGCTGGCAGCCCTAGATTCTTTCCTCTCTAAAATGGGAAAGGCTGGGATAATGCTAAGGTGAGTGTGGCAGGACCCATATTGGGCCTCACGTTTTCTCTTTACTTCCTGGGTGACCTTGGACCAACCACTTGATATCTCAGGCCCCTAGATTTCCGTGAAATAGAAAATACTCCAGGGTATCCACAGACTGGGCACATGCAGACAATAATAGAAGCCTACTGACAAGATGGGATGCTGGAGACATTAAGAGTCTGTTATGGGGTGGCTGGTCCCTAAACCCAGGAGCTTGCATCAAAGGATTGTGGTTTAGGTCGCAGGGAGCAATCCTGAGAAAAACCCTGAAATGATCTAGGCTCAAAGGCCAGTGAGATCAGAATGCAGCTGTCAGAGCCCCAGAGAGGGGATCCCACCCCTGTCTTTATCCCCTACTCTACCATAATACTCTTCATGCTGCTTGCAGACAGTGGCTCTAAAGTGGGCAAGGCAGCTGGTGCTAGGCAGGTACTCGGAAACTGGCGTGACTCCCTCCCACCAACCTGATAAGGACAGGTCTGGGGCCACAGTCACAGTGGTGTCAGCGTGTTCGTGAGCAGTGATTTTCGGAGGGAAGCGGGCTCCTTACCTGAGTCGACCATAGCGTAGAGGTAAACCTCATAAGAGCCACTGAGTGGCTCTGAGCTATCGAACATGCACAGAGGCTTCTCCAAGGCCACAGTGGTGAGGGTAGGGTTGTTGGTGGCAAAGGTCACACTGGCCAATTGGGGCTGGAGGTTCACAGCTGGGGAAGGCAACGAGGGCAGGAGCTGACCTCTGAGCACAGGAGTCATTGCTGCAGGTCCAGTACTGGGTTTGGTCCTCCCAATGGGCCACCCCATGACTCTCTCTCAGAGATAATCAGTGCCCCTGTGCTCACCTTGCTGGCTGGTCATCCTGGGTAGACACATCCCTACCCCACCCCAGTCAGACAGCAGCTGCCTTCTAGCTGTCTCTATAAGGTCTTTCTGCCCCGCGGGCTCTTCCTCCTCCACCCCCACACTCTTCACTTGAACCATCTACCCTAACAAGCAAACCTCATCCTTTTTGCTTTCTCTGGGACAGAAGCTTTGCGGTTCCCCGTTGGCCTCCCACGTAATCTCATCTCACAGGAAAGACAGTCAGGTCCCGAAATTCAGGGCTTTTACTTGTCTACTCTCAGCTTCATCCCTTGCAGGCTTCTCCTCACTACCTGCCCCAGCCACAAGGATCAACAAGTCAATCCCAGGATGGACCATTCCCTCCCACTCCAGGAATCTGCCGCTCTACCTCCCCCCTCAGTCCAGGAGTCACTACAAAAGTGGGTGGCTCTGCTCTCTGCATCCCCTGTGCGGTGTTCTCTGGCAACACCTATCACAGGGTTGATGAGGTCAGCTCAGGGGTGGACGCTGGGATTCCCATCAGTTTCTATTACTACAGCTGCTAACATCTGTGTTCCCAGTGCAGGCGCCTATTCCTGGACCCCCTAAATGAGATTCCCAATGCTACTCTGTATCCCCTCAGGCCTCCCTGGACACGCCCCGGTGTTCTCGTCCCCGGCTTACTCCAGCCACACCGCAGGCATCCGAGGGCCAGCAGGGCCCAGAGCAGGAGCATCGCCCGAGATGAGCCTTCGCAATGCACTCTGCCTGCGAACGTGCACCTGGCTGCTGCAGCTCACCTGCCACCAGCAAGGGCATGCCCCGCCCCTCTCGAGCGGACCAATCCGAAGCTTCTCCTTGAGATATTTGCATACAGTCGGTCCTGGGCCCCTCCCGCCAGTGCTGTGCTAAGGACTAAAGCTCTGGTCCTTCTCTGGGTCTTCTGCAAAGATCCTAAGGTGTGCTGAGGCTTTCACAGCGTTGTCTGAGCCGACCCAATCTTTGGAACCTCAGTTTCTATACTGTAAAGTAGAGATGCCAATTCCCACAAGCATCTTTGGGACCTCAGTTTCTATACCGAAGAGAGGCTAATTCTCATAAGCATGAGCCCCATACTATGTGTCAGATACTGATAAAAATTAACAATCATGGAAAAATGAAGTCCTGGATGATGGCTTTTTCTGTTCACAGGCCGTGTAAGACAGAGACCCAGGGAGGCAGGAAAGGGCCAGGAATCTCCTCCTGAGAGGCAGCGGACAATAGTGATGCTGGGCTGGAGTGCAGCTCAGTGGTGGATGCTCGCTTGGTCCAAGTAAGACTCTGGGTCCCCTCAGCAAAACTGAAGGGGGGGGGTGGAAAAGGAGAAAGCCTGCTCCTTTGTGCTGCATCTCTTCAGCTATGGCTCCTTCAAGACGAGGCTGAACAACAGCTGCCCAGCCACTGCTGTCACAACTCTTTGAAGTAGATCATGAATGCAAACGTCACTGGTCCTATGAGAAACGCACAGTCCTAGAAATTGGACTGATGCCCTGGGTATGCTCTGAGTGAAGAGTGGAAGGGTTATGGGTCCTCAGTGAGTGGAAGGAACAACAAACAAGGTTTTCCCATGAAGCAAGGCATCTTGACCCACAGCAGAACACTTCTGCTGTTGAGTAAGGGGCATTCCTGTTAGGACCAACGAGAATGGGGGACGGGAATTGTGTCTTCACAGATACGTTGTGGAAAGATGTCAATCTGAATGTTCTTAACTTGATTACTGAGAGAGAGAGAGAGAGAGAGAGAGAGAGAGAGAGAGAGAGACTATTTTTAGGTTGACAGATACTACAGTGCTTCTGCTGCTGGGGACCAAAAGAGCTAGCAAAAACGTGCCAACTTTTGATCTCTCTGAAGAGGATGATGCCTGTGAACGTGTTGTCAGGAAGCCCTTAAATGCACCCAAGGCTCTGCGTCTTGGCACTCCATGTGTCCTGCAACACAAACTTGGACGTATTGCGCTGAAGAAATGACACGCTAAAGAAAACAAGGGGGAGGCTTGCAGACTGCAGAATGTGCCAAGAGAATGAAGGAAGCCAAGGGGGGGGGGGACGCCAGGAACAGAGCGCCAAAAGACTGTCCTCGCTGAGAGCATCTGCCCTAGGTCTCAGTTCAGTCAAATGCAAGTCTCTAAGAGTAACAGATAAATGATCAGACCTTGAAAAACTGGAAAGGAAAACGTTGGGGTCCTCACCCAAAGCAACCACTTCCTTCCAGTGTCAGGAACCTGTGCACCTCTCCACATGCATCTGAAATCAATTTTATACGTAAGACACAGGAATGAATAAGCATGGGCAGGGGACCAGCAAATCAGTAAAGTGGGGAATGGATACTATGCTCATCTGTGTGAAAACTGGATTTGGGTGGATTTGCAACCAGCAGTCTCGGGCCCTTCTTAGAGAAGACCTAAGAACATGGAGTCCTGAGATAGAGCCCAGGATCTTCCCGGGAAGTTGTCGGTAGTGGGGACAGGAGGGTAATCCTATGGTATCCGAGCACTGAAGATGTGCTCACTAGAGAATGAGGAAGATTTGGAATGCAGATAGAACTCTAGGGAGCAGAATAGGACAAGAAAGATGAGCCAGCTGGAAAGTGCTTGCTTTGTAAGCACAGGACCTGAGTTCAAATCCCCAGCACCCATGTAAAAAGCCAGGTACAGTGGCACACCTAGAATCCCAGAGCTGGGGAGGTGGAACAGAAGGACCAGGTACAGTGGCACACCTAGAATCCCAGGGCTGGGGAGGTGGGAACAGAAGGACCAGGTACAGTGGCACACCTAGAATCCCAGGGCTGGGGAGGTGGGAGCAGAAGGACCAGGTACAGTGGCACACCTAGAATCCCAGGGCTGGGGAGGTGGGAGCAGAAGGACCAGGTACAGTGACACACCTAGAATCCCAGAGCTGGGGAGGTGGGAACAGAAGGATCCCTAGGATTTTCTGACTCTGTCTCAAAAAATATGGTATAAAGAGGAAGACACCTGATATTGACCTTTTGCCTGCACATGCAAACACACATGCACATGCTTAAAGCACACACACATCAATAAATAAATAAATAAATAAATAAATAAATAAGCAAAATTATGGGTTTTGTTTTTGATTTTGATTTTTTTTTCTGACCACTTAAAGAGCCTTGAACTCCCACCCTCCAACACTCACCCCCGCAGAGAACAAAGTTCAAATGCTTACATTCTGAAACCCACTTCCTGGCAAAGACCCCCTGGCCCCTTGGAGAGGGGCTAACTCCAGCCTAGGAAGGGCAAGGCAGGAGGAGCTAGGCTTTTGCAATCAATTAGAGAATGCTGAACACATGTCAAAGTGGCCAGTCTAGACCGGCTGGAAGAGGTGCCCATCACCCGATCTGGGGAACTTTGAGCACAAACTAAACAAAGGCAGTAAATATTTTACATTTAGTCTATTTGATAAAATACAAGTCCGTGAGTCAATACTGATTCTGTGTAGAGATGTAGAGATACTAGCTTCATACAGTAACTAGCTGGGCGTCACCTGGCAGACAGACTGCATGTGCTTCCTGGACTCCCAGCAGTGAGGACTCAAAGGCACCTACACAGTGTCCTGCCCTCAGAGTTTAACCCGGGTCTACTTGGCAGCAAGCAAACAGACAGATCCAAACCGGGGGCCTGTCTGCCAAACAACAGACCACACGGCTTCAAAAGTATCTGTGCCCCAAAAAACAAAGGACAAAGCAAGACGGAGGCTGAGAACTGTGGCTGAGGAAGACTGAGGGCACGTAGCCCCTACACACACGATAGACTTCTGGTTTATTCATCTAAAAACAAGCCGCCAAACCAGGCACCGTGGCACATGCCTGTAGTTCCAGCACGTGGAAGCAGAAAATCAGCAGAGTTCGAGGCCAGCCTGAGCTGCCTGAGTCTCCAAAGGCTGGGGATTGTAGCTCAGTGGTAGTGCACTTGCCTAGCATGCACAAGGCCCTGTTTCCGCCTCTGGTACTACACGGATGCACACACAGGTGCACACACAGATGCACGCACACAGCAACGCATAGTGTGCACTATTATAGTCACTGTAACGAGGAAAATTATCCCACATGTGCTGCATATTAGAGAGCAATAGTGCATAGAACTTAAATTTCTGGGCCGGTGAGATGGCTGGAGCAGTGGGGAAAGCTGCTTGCTTCTAAGCCTGATAATGCAGAGTCTGATTCCCGGGATCCATACGATGGTGAAATGGGCCTGTTGTGGATAAAGACATTCTTTTTTGTTATCATTGTATTTGGTTCGCATTGGTTTGGTTTTATTTTTTTTTTTCCAGACAGGGTTTCTCTGTGTAGTCCCTGCTGTCCTAGAACTTGCTTTGTAGACCATGCTGGCCACAAACTCAAAATCCTCTTGCTTCTGCCTCCCAAGTGCTGGAATTAAAGGTATATGCTATCTCTGCTTGGCCAGGTGCAGAGATTCTAAGTTGAGGCTTGTGTCCTTCACTTTTGACTGTAGGACTATTGGGACAATGGACCCCGAGAAACTGGAACCCCCCCAGGAATCTCATGCTGAGAGAAGACAAAGCCTATAGCCTGGGCTGACCAGAGGTGACACTTCTCTCCAGGACAGAAGCTCCTAACCTTATAGAAGTGACAGCAACAGATCAGTGGTGTGTGGGACCTTGACCCAGACTACCTATATCTATATAGCATTGGTCTTTACTTATAAACCCTAACCTTACTTTAAGACCCCTAAGATGAACCTGGGGCCACTGAATCTCTTTGTCCCTCTACCCACTCCAGTCATGTTGAAGAAATATTGTTTTGGTTTGGTTTGGTTTGGTTTTTTTGCCTTTTGATATTAATTTGCCAGCTTTAAATGCCTTATGAATGACAGGTGCTTGAAGCTGACTTGTTGGGGCACAGTTTGTGTCCCCAGATCTGGTGATGGTAAAAGGGGAGAGCTGGTTCCCACAACAGTGTGGCACCTATATACCTCTTACTCCAAATAATAAGTGTGAAGGCCTCACTAAGTAACTCTCACTTGCCTAGAACTTGAGAAGCGAACTAGGCTGTCCTTGAACTCAGAGGGATCCACCTGCTTCTGCCTCCTGAGTGCTGGGATTAAAGGCAACAGTGACTAAAGGTATGCACAACCATGCCTTGTGTGCAAAAAGGACTTTTCTTTATTCTTTTGAAGATGTTCCTTTTGGGGGGGGGAGGGGTTCGAGACAGATTTCTCTGTGTAGCTCTGAGTGTCTTGGAACTCATCCTGTAGACCAGGCTGGCCTCGAACTCAGAAATCCGCCTGCTTCTACCTCCCAAATGCTGGAATGTAAGGCCTGTGCCACCACTGCCGGGCAAGATGTTCCATTTTTATAGTGCTGATGTGGTTATGTGAAAGGCCACACATGCTTGGGGACAAGGGTGAAGTGTCCTGCGTAGACCAGATGGGAGAGAGGATAAAGGAAGTATATAGCATATTGTGTCAACAGTTGTAAATGGAGAAGACTTTGCACACTGCTGCTCTTAGCAGCATTCCTGCAGACTTGACATTTTCAATGTCAAAATGTTGTGGGGGAAGGGCTGGGCGTGTAGCTCAGTGGCAGAGCTCTTGCCTGAGACTCTGGGTTCACCCCTAGCAATTAAAAAAAAAAAAAAAAAAAGGAGAGGGAGGAAGTGAGGGGATGGATGTTCTGTGCTATTCCTTCTCTGGGGCTCAGTTCCCCTTTGTGAAAGGGGTGGGGCTGGGCACTCCTGGGCTCTGACCTACAGTGTAGACAGTTTACCCTAGACACTTGGAAAGTGCCCAGCGACAGGCGCTCCGAAGCAGGGGCGGGGTTTTCTAAAGGAGTTTTTAGGGGCTGACATTTCTGACTTTGTGATTGTTTGTGCACCTGGGTTCTTCTGGGGTCCTCCGGGTTGATCTCACTGGTGAGAGAGACAGAGCCTGCAATCCCCTGAATTCTCCAGGCCCCGCTGTTTCCTATGAGAAAAACAAACAGAACATCTTCTCAGCAGCCCCTTTCGCCCAAATAAGGAGCGAGCTTTGGGCGAAAATGTTTAAATAATAATCCACAAAGTCCCAAGCATGCTCAGCAAAATAAATAAAGCAAACAGTCCTCGGGTCTGAGTCAGGTCTCCTCTTCAAAGCCTCCGGCTTTTGGAGCTTGGCTCGGAGATTCAGGGGGAATGTTGTCAGCAAGTTCACTTGGGGGTCACCAGTGCTGGTTTCAGAGGAGGAACTGATGAGAAGAGGATCCCTAGCCAAGAGCCACTCAATGCCAGAGCGCCACAAAACACAGAAAGAGCCAACCTCCATGACCAGCCCCACGATCCTGTCGGAGCCACGCCCCCTACGTAAACTCTTCGAAACATTTCTAAAATTTATTAATATCTTGGGGTTTTTTTTTTCTTGGTTTTGTTTGTTGTTGTTGTTGTGTTTTGCTTGTTTTGTTTTTAATTTGAGACTGTCTCACTATATAACCCTGGCTGTCCTGGAACTTAACTATGTAGACCATGATGGCTTTGAACTCACAGAGATTATCTTCCACCTCCGCCCACCTCCAATTCCTTTGCATCCTGAGTCCTGGGGTTAAAGATGTGAGCCACCAAGCCCTGGCTTTTTTTTTTTTTTTTTTTTTTTTTTGCCAAGCTTTTGTTTTCTTCTGACAAATCCCAGGTCTCCCATGGCAGGCTGGCCTCAAATTCTGTTTGTAATGAAAGATGACCTTGAACTTCTCACAGCTTGCTTACCTAGCAGCTCGGTGTAAATCTGGCAGGAGGTGAAGACCAGCGGATCACAAGTTCAGCCCAGTTTTCCCTTTTTAACCAGAGACTCCAAGTTGTTGAGCTTCATTCCACTCAACCTGAATTACATACCAGGATGCAGATGACAGACTTCCTGCACCCTGGCCTCCAGAACCAGTATGAGGGGAGCAGGAAGTTCGGGGCTGGAAAGGGTTTTAAGACCAGCTCAACTCTGTGCGGTCTCATTCGAGTTCAACGTGGTTAGTTTGTGGCATAGAAATTTTTTGGACTGTTTCTCCAATAGCCAGAAAGCCCTGCCTCATGGGTTGTACAAGCTAGGGAGGCTGTGGTGATGTTGGGCAATGCTAGCTGTTAGGGTTGGTCCTGACCCTGGGGACAGGGAGGCTCTGGGATTCTGCTACTCTAAGACAACAAGAAGACACTGTGGGAAACAGGGATCCTCACTTCACACCAAGTGTACTGGAGACTCAGAGACGGGAAATCAAGAAGGCAGAAATGGCTTGTAGGCCCATTTGGAGTGAAACTGGTATTTATATTCCTAAAAGGCTTCCCTTTCCCCTTGAATTCCTCACTGGCTGAGGTCTTCAGGGAGGTACAATCTTTCCAGTGTCTAACATTACTCTTTCTTCTCCAGAGGCCCCATCCTATCAGTTCAGGACACAAAGCCAGCCCTCATGCATATCCTGGGGCTCAAGATTCCCTTTTTCTTATCATGGGCTCAGTTACAGAGCCCACTGTCGTTGGCTTTGAACCTTAAGATAAACAGAGAGAGGGCTGACAAGATGGCTCAGCGGGTAAGAGCACTGACTGCTCTTCCGAAGGTCCTGAGTTCAGATCCCAGCAACCACATGGCGGCTCACAACCATCTGTAATGAGGTCGGATGCCCTCTCCTGGTACATCCGGAGTGGGGGGGGGGGGGGGGGGGGGGGGGGGGGGGGGGGGCGGAGGTCCTGAGATCAACAGCAGCCACACACATGATAGCTCACGGCCATCTGTACAGCTACAGTGTATTCATACACATAAAAAAAGAAAGAAAGAAAGAAAGAAAGAAAGAAAAAGAAAAAGAAAAAAAGATAAACAGAGAGCATCTATCCATGTAAAAGCCAGCTATGGACTTAGTGCCTCCTGTATGTCCTGATTCTCTGCTGAGCTCTAACTGCGCTTCATTGGAGAATAGACCATAATGGTTTGTTTCTTACAACCCAAGGGAAGACACTCAAAGTCGCAGGCTTCAGATGGCCACAGGTCTTGCTCCTAGTGACTGCATGTGATGCTAAGCAATCTCATCTCTCTCTTGGGGCTCAACGTTCAAAATACACCCACAAACTCTCTGACAGCACAACAAGTATTAAAAACAAGTATGGCTTGGGCTGGAGAGATGGCTCAGCAGTTAAGAGCCCTGGCTGCTCTTCCGGAGGACCTAGGTTCAAATCCCAGCAGCCACATGGCGGCTCACAACTCTATAACTTCAGTTCTAGGGTATCTGACTCCCTCACACAGATACACATACAATCAAAACACCAATACACATGAAATACAAATACATTTAAAAGCAAAAGACAAAAAAAACGTGTGTGGCCCTTGCAGAGGACCCAAGTTCAGTTGTCACCCACGAGAGAATCAACATCTAGAGCAGGCATCACTGTTCCAAGCAGCTCCTATAGGGAGGACAATCTTGCCAGCAGTGGGTCTTTCACACCCAAGATCAAGAAGAGCCCCTCCAGGGCAGAGACAGGGGCTTGTGACGGTGACGACCTTGTCCTGTGGGGTACGTAAGCTTGTTAGTATCAGATGAGTGAATACGTAGGGTTTTTGGTTTGTTTGTTTGTTTTTGTTTTTGTTTTGTTTTTTCGAGACAGGGTTTCTCTGTGTAGCCCTGACTGTCCTGGAACTCACTCTGTAGACCAGGCTGGCCTGGAACTCAGAAATCCGCCTGCCTCTGCCTCCCAAGTGCTGGGATTAAAGGTGTGCACCACCACCACCCAGCATATGTGGGGTTTTAAATCAGTACAGAAAGAATAGGAAGGAACTCTTTGCTGGAAGTGATGTCGAACACCTTCGATCCCAGCACTCGGGAAGCAGAGGCGGGTGGATCTCTAAGTTCTAGGCTAACCTGGTCTACAGAGTGAGTTTCAGGACCACCAGGGCTACACTGAGAAACTCTGTCTCAAAAAAAAAAAAAAATCCAACATAATAACAAAGAAACACAAAAGAGAAGCTCTATGTGAGTCAAGTTCATCTCAGGTCACACCAGACAGACACCAGTACAGGCTGGCCCTGGAGCAGAAGGGAGGAGCACTTGTAAGTGTATTTTGAGACCTCTGCCAACAAGTCACCATTGATGGGTTAGATATGGGGTTCAAATAAGGGGATATCAGGATCCAGATCTGGCTGGAGGAGTCAAAGGGTGGCATTGGAACCTTCCAAAGGTGCCTGACATGGGACCGGAGTGAGCCCAGACTGGAGATGGGAATTGAACACTACGGCTCCCCTTTATACGGTAGCGATCCTGGATTCCACAGGTGGGGGTCAGAGGTCCGTGGTCTTCTGCTCATGCTTGTGTTCCACTGGGGATCAGGAGCTGATTCTCAAACCAGGGGCAGTGTCTGGAGGCGGCTTCTGCTGAGCAATGGCCACAGGTAGATGTGCTGAATGGCAGTATCATTTACATGCCAGTTGTACCTGCTGCCCCATCCCGTGCTGGACAGGGAGAACCGAGGAGTGTCAGATTCACAAGGGCTCTGAAGAAGCCTGCAGGACAAACCGAAAGGGCGTGTGGGCGGGGATCAGCAGGCTTGACTAGTGCATGGTAGGAAGGTCAGCTTTTCTGGGTTAGCAGGGCAAAACTGGTTTGCCATTGACGGGAATGAAGCCTGCGTCAGACACGGCTTAGTCGTTATCTGAGAGGTCTGCAGCCTGAGGGCCTGAAGCCTTTCCTGACCTTCTCTTCTCCCCTATCCACCATTTATCTCATCACCAGGGCCCCGAAGGCCCCTTGTCCTGGACCTACCCTAAGGGGTCAGAGCCAAAAGAATGAATGAACTGACTCTCAGAGAGTATGAGCTCAGAAAGACTGTGGCAGCACCCTCCAGGCCTGCACAGGTTCAAGGCAGAAGGGGGCCCAGCAAGCACTGAGATGGGAAATAGACCCAGGGGCTCACCCCTAACCAAGGGGCTTTGTGTAATTGATAACACCTGGCAAAAGAAAAATTAGTTTTCTTTAATGGATATCACCAGGTCTATTAACCACTCTTCAGTGTAAACCTCACTCATGACCAACATAAAATGAACTCAGTGGTATTTTTGTAGACTTTTTGTGGGTTTTTTTTTTTTTTTTGCCTTATTGGTTTTTTGCTTGTATATTTTAGTTTCTATTTTTGTGTTTTTGTGGGGTGTTCCGTGTGTGTTTCTTGTTTGAGTTTCTTATTTATTTGGTTGGTTGGTTGGCTTTGTTTTTTCAAGACAGTGTTTCTCTGTGTATTCCTGGCTGTCCTAAACTCACTCTGTAGAGCAGAGGCCTTGAGCTCACAGGATTTGCCTGCCTTGGCCTCCTGAGTATTGGGATTAAAGCCATGCACCACCAACACCAGGCTTGTTTTGTTGTTGTTGTTGTTTTGGTTTTTTTGTAGCTCTGGCTATCCTGGAACTCACTCTGTAGACAAGGCTAGCCTTGAACTCAGAAATCCGCCTGCCTCTGCCTCCCAAGTGCTGGGATTAAAGGTGTGTGCCGCCGCCGCCGCCGCCGCCGCCGCCGCCGCCGCCGCCGCCGCCGCCACCACCCAGCTGCTTCTGTGTTCTTATCCCCAAGGCTGTTTTAGAGGCTTTTAGGTACAGCAGAAAGAGAAGATGGATGGGGTGTCCCATACTAGGTACCCCAGAACTCTGTCCATCTAGGGGCACTTCCTGGCTAGCTACAAGGGGCTTCCAGAAACCTCTAGACACAATGACCCCATGGCGGTTTGAAAGGGTAACCGAGGCCTAAAGGGAAGACGTTGTCCATCCGGCTAGTAGGGCTTCCGTGGGTGGGCTCAGAACACATTTTCACTACCCTGGCTAACCTCAGACCCTCTCACCTCACTGCTCAGTGCAGGTGCAGGGCAGCAGGTCTGACTAGATCCTTTCTGATGCTGCCCTGAGGAGACACTTCCTGCTGTCAGAACAGCCTGCCAGCTGTAGAATTAATTAGTTTTCTATTTCACGTCCTTGTCCTTGTCCTCAGTCAGCCTTTCTACGTCCTTGTGAACCTTAAAATCTTCCCAGGCTGACTCACAAGGGTCCTAGTGCGTGGCGTGGCTGAATGCATAAATGATCCTGGAAGAGTTCTCACAACTCCCCGTGCTACATCCTCAGTTTAAAATGACCATCGTTTCTCCTTTGTGGTCTGCTAGATTGATAAGACAATGTATGGGTATGGTGGTGCTTACCTTTAACCCCAGCACTGCCGAGGTTAGAGACAGATCCTGTCTTGAAGAACAAACCACCATTCATATTCATGCAAGCAATCCTGATTAAAATAAACGAGGGGATTGGGCAGGAGAGATGGATCAGTGGTTAGATGACACTCCTCTTGCAAAGCAATGGGGTTCCGTTCCTAGCACCCACCGAGTGGCTCACAACTGCCTGTAAGTGAGGCTACAGAAAATCGGATGCCTCTGGCTTCCAAGGGTACCTGTGCTAATGTACATATACCCATACAAGTAATTTAAAACAAACAAACGGCGCCAGGCATTGCTGATGATGCACACTTTTAATCCCAGCTCTCAGGAGAAGGAGGCAGGCCGATCTCTGATTCTGAGACCTGGTCTACGGAGAAAGTTTCAGGACAGCCAGGCTACACAGAGAAACCCTGTCTGAAAAATAAAATAAACAAACCCAGTGAATTACACATACAAAATCATGAAAATTGGAGGGGGGGGGTGGGGGGAAGGTTAGAGGGATTGAGAGGTGATAATCAGTGTAATGGAGTGAATATAGTCAAAATATATTTTACATGTGCCAAATAATACAATTATTTACGTCTTTTAAAAATTGATTTGGCCGGGCAGTGGTGGCACACGCCTTTAATCCCAGCACTTGGGAGGCAGAGGCAGGCAGATTTC
>NW_022196893.1:15849427-15856145 GCF_008632895.1 Mastomys coucha | reverse complement strand
AAAAAAGAAAAAAAAAAAAGAAAAAGAAAGAAAAGATTTGTTTAGACCAGACATGGTGGCAAATGCCTTTAATCTGAGCACTGGGGAGGTGTTAGCAAGGCAGTGGCAGGAGGGTTTCTGGGAGTTCGAGGCCAGCCTGGTTTATATAGTGAGTTCTAGGACAGCCAGGACCACATAAAGAGATCCCTGTCTCAAATTTTGTTTTATATGTTTGGGTGCTTTGCATATGCTGCATGTATATATGCAGGCCACGTGTGTGTCTTATGCCCATGGAACTAAAAAAAAGGCCATCAGATCCTATTGGAACTGGAGTTGTGAATAATTATAAACCACCGTGTGAGTGTGGGGAATTGATCCCAGGACCTCAGCAACAGATCTTCTCAACTTATGAGCCGTCTCTCCAGCCGCTCAAGGAATAATTTTAGAAAACAAAACAAAAGCCGGGCGGTGGTGGTGCACGCCTTTAATCCCAGCACTTGGGAGGCAGAGGCAGGCGAATTTCTGAGTTCGAGGCCAGCCTGGTCTACAGAGTGAGTTCCAGGACAGCCAGGGCTACACAGAGAAACCCTGTCTTGAAAAACCAAAAAAGAAAACAAAACAAGAAGGTCACTGAACTAGTGTGTAGGAGGTGCTCATTCTGTGTGCTGGGAATACTGTAATTCTCACAGTCCTGGAAGAGACCCAGCCCTCAGGACACGGTTACTGGAGGAGTCCTGTATCACACAGTTACCGCTAAAGTGTGTAAAACCCTAACAGGGGAGGAATGGGCCCCCAGGATATCATCTGGGCTTATCACCATCAGTGGCATGGCTGGTCCCCAAGGGTGGTGTGACTCAGCCTTCGAAGACAGCACAATGGCCTCTGCTTCAGCTCTGGGTTGTTTTCAGCTTTGGGTCTTTTTATGGAGTGTGCCTCACCAACACCAGAGCGTCTGGTGTCCTGTCACCCCAAGGAGAGACTAACCAGTTGTGAAGGTTGGCCCTGAGCTGCTGCTGCATCCAGAGCCACTTCAGGCCTCATGTCTATGCACCAAACAGCTTGGAGCAACCACAAAAAGTTAGGATTGGTGACATGATATTCCTGCTTGGGGGGTGGGGGGTGGGAGGACCTGCGACCGGGCTCTAGTGAATCGAAGGTGCAGGATAGAAGGCAAAAGAGGAGAGACAGCCTAGAACTCCATTTTCAATGTTCATCTTAAATTATTCATTAATGGTGTGCATATATGTGGAAACATACACAGCATAGCTCAAGGGTGTTGTTGAGAAGACAACCTCTGGAAGTCAATTCTCACCCTCCATATGTGGGTCCCAGGGATTGAACTCAGATCATCAGGCTTGGCCGCAGTCACCTTTAGCCACAGAACCATCTCATTCACCCCAGACCAGAAACTCTTCAGAGACCCTCCAAGAAATGTAGCTACAAAAAGACACAGGAAAGAGAGAGCAGGGAAGCTGGGGGCTGCGGTGGGGGTTTGGGAGGGTGGGGCTCTCATGGAAGACTGGTGATGCAGGTCAAGTCAGAGACGGCCAGTGGTAGGGGAATGGTTGGACTGGTGAAGGGTAAAAGCCTTGCTTATGGAGTTCCCGAAAGAACACAGCGATGATGCTTAGCTCACCAGCACACAGGCTCAGGGTTCAACCTGAGCTGAAGCAGACTCTACTGGAGGCAGAGAGCTGAAGAAACAAACCATAAACTAAACAGGATTGTGGGGAAAACAAGCTACAACCTGGAGAGAAAAATTCTGGCTGGACAATGGTAGCACACACCTTTAATCCTAGCATCTGGGCGGCAGAGGCAAAATCTCTAAGTTTGAGGTCAGCCTGATCCAAAACAGTCAGGGCTAGGTAGAGAGCAATCCTGTCTTGGGGGTAGAAAGAGAGGGAGGGGGGAGGGGGGCAGAGGGAGGGACGAGGAGAGAGGAAGAGAAAGAGACAGAGGGAGGGAGGAAGATTGATTCTGAAAGGCTGAACAAAAGCCCCGCAACCTCAGATCCTCATGTTCCACCCCAGAACCTGGGGTGCACAGAAAGGGCTTTGCAGGTGTGGAGGGGTTCAACTCTCTGGATACGGGCATGTTCCGGACATGGATCTTCCTCAGAAACAACTCAAGGAAGCAGGCCTGTGAGGGCCCAGCTTTCATCTCCTCAGCAGATCCCAGCTTCTGACCTGCAGAGGGGAGAAGATCAAATTGTGTTCTTTTAAGCCAGCAACAGTATAATGTTTGTTACAGTAGCTAGCTGGAAACAGAAACAGAAATCAAACACCTGCAAAGGGCAGTGGTTTGCTCTGGGTGGCCCGGCTTTAAGAACTCTTCTTTTCTCTTTTCTTTTTTTTTTCTTAATTTCTACACTTTCTAATTTTCCTATAAAAACTCTGTATCGTTTAGCTTTTCTTTTTCTTTTTTTTTCTTTTCTTTTTTTTTTTTTTTTTTTTTTTTTTTTTTTTTGAGACAGGGTCTCACTGTGTAGGGCTTTAACTCAAGTACTGTTTTTGACCCAGAACTCAATACGTAGACCAGGTTGGACACGAATTCAGAGGTCACCTGCCTCTGCCTCCTGGGTGCTGAAATTAAAGACATATTCCATCACACCTGGTCCTACTTTCTTTGTTGTTTTTGAGATAAAATGTGGATGATTCTATAACCCAGATTAGCCTGGAATTCACTAAGTAGCCCAGAGTAGCCTCAAACTCCAGACCACCCTGATGGGGTGGTGACCCAAGGCTATACACATTAGACACGCAGTCTACCACCAGCTTCCTCCCCAACCCTCTTCTTACTTTTTTTTTCTTTTCTTTCTCGAGACAGGCTTTCTCTGTGTAGCCCTGGCTGTCCTGGAACTCACTCTGTAGACCAGGCTGGCCTCAAACTCATAGAGACCTTCCAGCCTCTGCTTCCAGAGTGCTAGAATGAAAGGCGCGCCCTACCACTTCCTGTCTCTTCTTCTTACTTTTTATTTTAAGACAGAGGCTCACTAAGTTGCCCATGCTACCCCTGAACTTAGTCTATATAGCCCAGGCAGGCCCTAAAACTTCCACTCTGCCTCTTCAGCTCCCCCAGCCGCTGGATTCTAGGTGCATGATACATGTCTTCTTGTCCTGTCCACATATGGTATATGGTGTACTTGGGACCAAAGGGGACACTCAAAACCTAAGGCTCCTAGTCATCTGTGCCATACAAGGACACTGGTCTGAACACTCTACTCTCATGACCTCCTCTAACCTTCATGATTTTCTCAGGGGTCCCATCCCCAGGAACAGTCACATTGCTGCTAGGGCTTTAACTCGTGAATTTGGGGTCGCTCACACTGTCAAAACTTGGGGGCTGGAAAGATGATCCAGAGGTTAAAATTGCATATGGCTCTTACAAAGGATCCAAGCTTAGTTCACACAGTGTCTTAGTCTGGTGGCTCACAAATGCCAGTAACTCCAGCTCCAAGGGAATTGATGCCTCCACAGGAGCCTGCACTCAGCACACACACCCACTCGTGTGTGTGTGTGTGTGTGTGTGTGTCTATGTGTATAGATGTGTATAGATGTCTGTGTGTGTCTCTGTGTATGTCTGCATGTTTATGTGTGTATGTATATATGTCTGTGTGTGTATCCTTGTGTTTTAATGTGTGTCTGTGTATATGTCTGTCTGTGTGTATATATATATATGTATATATGTGTGTATATGTGTATCTATGTGTGTATATATATATCTGTGTGTGTCTGTGTCTCTCTGTGTATATATGTCTGCATGTCTATGTGTGTGTATTTCTGTGTATATATATATATATAATATACATGTATATATATATACACACAAACATATGTATATGTATATGTTTGTGTGTGTCTCACTTTGTGTCTGTGTGTGTGCTTGTGTGTGTCTCTGTGTATATGTCTGACTGTCTGTGTGTATATATTGTATATGTGCATCTGTGTGTGCATCTGTGTGTCTGTATCTGTGTCTGTTTGTCTCTCTTTCTCTCTCTCTTTGGTGTGTGTCTGTTGGGGGGCAGGATTTGGGCAGGGAAGCAATCAGTCTGGGAGAAGCAGCTATGGCGACTCTAAGACTATAGGAAATTAAGCCCGAGCCCCGGGCCTCCTGCCTATTACTCAGTGGTCATTTGGACCTCCCACATCTTCACGAAGGGAACTGAACTCTGACCCCTGGGCAGAGTCCTCTCTAGATAACAGATCCTCCTCCCACCCCATGTGCTGTCAGTCTAGGAAGAGGCAGGGACAGCTTAGGACATACCTA
This sequence comes from Mastomys coucha, assembly GCF_008632895.1. Classification (NCBI taxonomy): domain Eukaryota; kingdom Metazoa; phylum Chordata; class Mammalia; order Rodentia; family Muridae; genus Mastomys; species Mastomys coucha. The sequence continues at coordinate 15,851,900 of NW_022196893.1, read as the reverse complement.
AGCATGGTTCTCAGAGTCCACGGCCCCCCCCCCGCCCCCCCCTCCAAGCCAGCTTTACCCTTTCTCTCTTAGCTCCCTGGATGTGTGGTGGTGGTTTTTTAGCCTGAGATCAAAGCCAATCATTTAACCTTTACCTGGGAATCCTAGGCGTAGCCCTGGCGCAGACAGGTTTTTACCGTTTCCTTATAACATACAGCTATGGAGAGCAGAAGTTGGGATTCAAATGCAGACAGTCTCACTCTCTCCTGTCTTGGCATGAGCTGCACTGTAATGGTGTGAGCCAGGGGCCAGCACAGACCCAGGGCTGGGTGTTCTAGCACATTCCAACCCAACCATGAGAGACAAATTGTTTTGGGGATGACAGGAAACCTTCCAGCCTATCTGTTACAGGTGTCCGTTTTCGAACGGAGCCTTGTAACCGCTCACAAATGCAGGACCCGTTTCTCAAATGAACGTGGCACGCCAGCAGGCAGAGCCTCAGTAGGAGCAAGGACCATCTGGAAACAGTCTAAGCAAGGCCAAGGCAGACACCAAGGTCATTTTCAGGGCAAGCCTGCAAGCTTCTTTTTCCAGGCTCGGAAGGACTAGTCAACCCTAAGGGAGCATGATTAAGTAAGAGTTGTCAGGCACGGTTCCTCCACCGAGATATCAGACTGTTTCAAAAGGCTCCAGACCTCAGAGGTATCCCCCGGGGATCATTCCGGGATGGCGAGTGTTGCGGCCTTATTTCCAGGCTGTGAATCATGATCCACTGTCCCCTAGAAGGTATCAATGAGTAGCTGCGCAGCCAAGGCTGGCTAAACAAGGCCCACCCCAGGCCAGGAAGACTCCCTGGAGGTGGAATTCCTCAACAACAACAACAACAAAAATTCAGTGTTCCCGATTTGGGAGCTGACAAGGGAATTACTTGTGTTAAGGCGGGGTGAGAAGCACAAGGTGCAGGAGGCTTGCTCGGAAGTGCATTCCCTGCCCAGCGTGTCCCTGCGTCCTGCACCCAGTGCTGGTGCCAAGCGCCCCCTGGCGGCGTTTGTGGTCGCTGCAGACACGGAGCGGGAGTCTGTGTACCTGGGTAGTCAGATCAAATTGTATCAGAGCCTTTTTTGGTTTTAGTTTTGGTTTTGATTTTGGTTCCTTCCTTCCTTCCTTCCTTTTTTTTTTCAAGACAGGGTTTCTCTGTGTAGCCCTGGCTGTCATGGAACTCACTCTGTAGACCAGGCTGGTCTCGAACTCAGAAATCCACCTGCCTCTTCCTCCCAAGTGCTGGGATTAAAGGCATGAGCCACCACTTCCCGGCCTCGTTCTTTCTTTAGAAAGAACTTCTCGATATAAAGAAGCAGTTTGTCTTAAGTTTCTTGCTGTGTTAAAATGCCCTGACATAAGCAACTGAAGGAAAGAAAGAAGAGAGAAAGAAGGGAGGGAGGGAGGGAGGGAGGAGGGTGCATTTGGGCTCACAGTACAAGGTACAAGCTGTACAAGCCGGTTACAGCTGGGAGATCGCGGCAGTAGGAGCTTGAAGCAGCTGTTTTCCACAATCAGAGGAAAACAATGAAAACTTGCTCAGCTCCCCAGCTCCATTTTATATAGCTCAGGATCCCCTATCTAGAGAACTCAGCAACCTGCAACAAGAGGACGCCGCCGCACGCATGCGCAGCTGCTCATTTCCCAGGAGGTTCTAGATTCTGTCAAGCTACAATTTACACTCACAAACATATCATTTGTTTTCTAGTTTTTGTTTTGTTTTGGAACAGGTCTCTATTATGTAGCCCTGGCTATCCTTGAACTAGCTATGTAAACCAGGCTGGTCTCAAACTCAGAGATCCTCCTGCCTCTGCCAACCGAGAGCTGGGATTAAAGGTGTATACTTGGGGCTGGAGCAATGGCTCAGTGGTTAAGAGCGCTGATTGCTGCCAGGTGGTAGTGGCACATGCCTTTAATCCCAGCATTTGGAAGGCAGGATTTCTGAGTTCGAGGCCAGCCTATAGGGTGAGTTTCAGAACAGCCAGAGCTATACAGAGAAACCCTGTCTCGGAAAAAAAGCAAAACAAAACAAAAACAAAAAGCCGGGCGGTGGTGGCACACGCCTTTAATCCCAGCACTTGGGAGGCAGAGACAAGCGGATTTCTGAGTTCCAGGCCAGCCTGGTCTACAGAGTGAGTTCCAGGACAGCCAGGGCTATACAGAGAAACCCTGCTCAAAAACAAAAACAAAAACAAAAAACAAAAAGAAAGAGAAAGAAAGAAAAGAAAGAAAGAAAAAAGAGCATTGACTGCTCTTCAGAAGGTCCTGAGTTCAAATCCCAGCAACAACATGGTGGCTCACAACCATCTGTAATGGGATCTGATGCCCTCTCCTGGAGTGTCTGAAGACGGCTACAGTGTACTTACATTTAATAATAAATAAATCTTTTTTTTTTTCTAAAAAAGGTGTATACCACCACACCAAGGTGTTTACTAGATTTTAAGATAGGGTCTTT
>NW_022196893.1:15826673-15849235 GCF_008632895.1 Mastomys coucha | reverse complement strand
AATCCACCTGCCTCTGCCTCCCAAGTGCTGGGATTAAAGGCGTGCGCCACCACTGCCCGGCCTAAGATAGGGTCTTAATGTAGCCAGGAACGACCTTAGAACGACCTTATCTCCATCCACCTCACAAGAGCTAGGATTAAAGGCTTACGTCAGGACACCAGATTAATATATAATTTAAAAAACTGTGTGTGTGTATGTATACTCATGTCCACATCATGGTGCACATGTGGACATCAGAGGACCACCTTGTGGGGTCTCTTCTCTCCTTCCACCTTCGTGTGGGTTCCAGGGTTGAACTCAGGTCAACGGAGTTGCTTAACATTGCCAGCTAAGCCACCTCCCAACCCCCTTAACATATAATTCTGACACTTGGTCCTTATATTAACTCAATCTTAAAGTAATTTTAATTTGGGGATGGAGAAATGACTCATAGGTAAAGTGCTTCCTGTTCAGCAACTCAAGAACGCAGCACATCCTGCCCCCACCTGATGACGTCACATCCGCTGGTTCTACAACCAGACCATCATCAGGAACCTGGATCCCAAAGAGCTGGGCTTGGACACTTCTCAACGACTAGCCTCTATACTGTTGCAAGCCAGCCTTTCTGCCCCAGGCTAAATCAAAAGTATAGTTTTAAGAAAAAAACTGAGGTCGCAGGGCAAGAGAGATGGCACTGAGGTTAAAAGCAGGCACTGCTCTTGCCGGGCGGTGGTGGCGCACGCCTTTAATCCCAGCACTTGGGAGGCAGAGGCAGGCGGATTTCTGAGTTCGAGGCCAGCCTGGTCTCCAGAGTGAGTTCCAGGACAGCCAGGGCTATACAGAGAAACTCTGTCTCGAAAAAAACCAAAAAAAAAATAAAATAAAATAAAATAAAAGCAGGCACTGCTCTTGCAGGCGACTTCAGTTTGGTTCCTAGCGCCCACGCCATGTGGCTCTCACCCGTCTCCAGCTCCAGGGGGATCTAACACATGGTTAGATCCTTGTTTCCTTGGCACATGCACTCATGTGCACCTTCACTCAAACAGACACGAACAGACACATCATTTAAAATTATGCAAATAAATCTTTTTAAAAAGTGAAGTCCAGGGGACGGCTCAGTGGGTAGAAAGGCTTTCTGTTGAAGCATGACATTCTACATTCAAATCCCTGGGACCCACTTAAAAACCCAGGCATGGCTACTCCAACCTGTAACCCCCGGGCTGGAGAGACAAAAGGATCGCTGAGCTTATTGGCTGCCAGCCTAGCTCCAGGTTCAGAGGGAGACCCTGTCTCACGGGAATAAGCTGGGAAGTAATACAGCAGGTCACCGGCTGTCCCCTTCGGGTCTCCATCCACATGCACACAGATATGCAAATGCACCCTTGGACATGTGTGCAGATCTAGGGACCACGTGTGGAGTCGGTTCTGTCCTTTTAACACGACGATCCCTAGGGTTGAACTCGGGTCATCAGACTTAGAAGCAAGGGCCTTAATCCACTAAGTTACCTTGCCAGCTTCTAACATTTTAATTTTTTATAAGCCATCTAATCCACCATGTTTTGTTATAGGTGCCAGAATGGAAGGAGTCAGCCTCAAGCTGGCAACTAATTTACATTTTCACGTTGTACACAGTTTTATGTATAATTGACATAAAATAAACTATACAGGTTTTTGAGATTTATTTATTTATTTATTTATTTATTTATTTATTTATTTAGTGGTTTTTTTTGAGACAGGGTTTCTCTGTTCAGCCCTGGCTGTCCTGGAACTCACTCTGTAGACCAGGCTGGCCTCGAACTCAGAAATCCACCTGCCTCTGCCTCCCTAGTGCTGGGATTAAAGGCGTGTGCCACCATGGCCCGGTGGTAGTGTATGACTTTAGTCCTAGCACTGGGGAGGCGGAGGCAGGCAGCTAGCTCTCTGTGAGTTTGAGGCCAAGACAGCCGGAGCTACAGGGACAGACCCTGTCTCAAAAACACAAAACAATAACAAAAACGAAGAACCCCCAAGTTGTTTTCCAAGTGCCTGGGCACTTACATGCCACCCACCGTGAGCAAGTTTGGCCCAGTGCTTTCCCACATGGCTGGGACCTATGTTTTAAAGGCTTGGTTCCCAATGCAGCAGTGTCTGGAAATGACCTTTGGGGAGGTGACTAGATCATAAGGGCTCTGATCTCTCCCATAGGTGGATCCACTGATCCGGTCCACATTTCACAGGCTGCTGTGAGGTAATGCAACCTTAGGTGAGGCATAGGAGAGAGTCGAGGGGTACAGGCCCTTATGGGTGTCCCTCAGGACATTTTGTCCCCTGTCCCTTCTATTTGCTCTAAGTCCTGGTTGCTGTGTGTTGCAGTCTCTGCCACACCCACTCACCACCTGACGCTCTGTCTTAGATCCTCAGCAGTGAGTGGTGGGCGTGACCTCAGGAACCATGAGCCAAAACAAACTTTTCCTCCTTTTAGGCTGTGTTCGCAGGTAGCTTGTCGCAGCCCCAGGAATCTCACGACACACCCACCCACACTTGCCACGCTCAGTCTGACTTCTGAACACTGTGAAGTGGGTGTAGCGATGTGTCATGGACACAGCTCACTCCCTACTGAAGGATGCTGAGTTTCTTCTCCATGTGCTTATAATTTCTTCATTTTCTTGGGTGCCAGTTTATTCTAATCTATCACTAAAAGACCTTTTTTCTCCCATGGTGCTGAGGGTGGAACCGAATGTCTCACATGGCATGTGCTCTACCACTGAGCTGCACCCCAGTTCAATGATAGTTTGTCTTGCTACTTTCTGCCTGTTCTTTCTATAGTCTAGATCCTTCATTTTCTGTTTATTTAGTATATGTGTGTGTGTGTGTGTATGGGTGTACATAGTTCTCTCTCTGTCTCTCTCTCTGTCTCTCTTTCTGTGCATGTGCATGTGTATACTATGCTTTCATGAAGGCTAGAAGAGGGTGTTTGATGTCCCCCACATATACATTTCTGTCTATGCCTTTGATTCATCTTGGCATGTGGTCGCTGGGATCCAATTCTTGTCTTCATGACCACAGAGCAAGAACCCTTAGCAACTCAGTCATCTCTCCGGCTTCCACCTTCTGGGTACTGGGATGATAGGCATGTACCACAAAGCCTGGTTTAAGTGGTGTTGGGAATTGAACCCAGGGCTTTGCGCATGCTAGGTAAGACTATACCACTGAAATGTATTTCCGCCCTGGAAGTCCATTCTTTCTGTAAGTGGACAGTCACTCCAAGCTGTTCAGTGACATACTGTGCCTTCCCCTAGTGCAGAGCATGCACACACACACACACACACACACACACTCCATTAGTCACAGGCTAGGGAGATGATCTGCCTTTCTGATCCCAGCTCTTAGGAGGTAGAGACAGGAAGATCAGAGAGGTTCCTGATCAGCTTCTGCAATCGAGTTCAATAGTGAGTAGGAGGCCAGCCCTGGGTACATGAGATCTTGTCTCAGAAACAAAAACACCAGAGCCAAAGAACAAAAAAAGATTGTCACAATGGGCCAACAGCAGCCTTGTCCTTAGAGATGTTTACCTTGAAGCCAGGCACTCAGGAGGCAGAGACAGGTGGATCTCTGAGTTCAAAGCCAGCCTGGTCTATTCAGCAAGTACCAAGACAGCTAGGGCTACATAGACAAACCATGACTTAAAAATCAAACAAACAAACAAACAAACAAACAAAAGATGTTTTCCTGAGTTCCTGGGGCAATTGTCCATCTAGGTTCACTCCTGTACACTCCAACACTCTCAGTGGCTAATGACACACTTCTCACATGTCTCTGTGGTTGAGTGACCCATGACTGTCCTGTGTGAACTAAAAAAATCTAAGGAAAAGTCAGTGGATGGGCTGTGTGGCACAGACCCACTTGCCCAGGCAGACCTCCTCACTGACTGCTGGGTGGGCTCTGCCTGCTCAGCTTCGGCACCTGCTCTGTCCTGCCCTGAGGCTGCCACCTCCATCTCTGGGAGGGAGACCCGTGCCCAGAGGGTGCCTGTTTATTGGGTCTGAGAGTCCCCACCCAGAGGCGCCCACAGGCTCTTAGCACACAGGAGAGTCCACAAGGTCTTCCACCATGGTGGATCTAACCTGGATTTTTTTTGACTGTGATAAAAGCTACTGCTGCAAGTGGACAGAAGGGGGCAGTGTGGAGGCAGGGCTGGAGAAGGAAGCTTGGCAGGCCCAGGGCCACTCCCTTGACTAGGACCCTGTCAGTCATCAAAGAAGTCCTGTTACTAAAAATTTTTTCCCCACAGGGAGATGCAACCAATATCCGCCCCTCCTCCTAAGGTCCCAATGACTCCACCAAAGTTCACTCTGGGCACCTAGGAGTTTATTGGGCTTACTTACAAGGCATAGGCAGGGGGCCTGCGGGCAGGACTGTGGGTGCTTCCTGGCAAAGGCTCCCAAGAACAGGATGATGACTTCCCACGGTTAAGTAAGTGGGACCCCTCCCCTATATCCTCTAGCCCCTCCCCCAACTCCCTCAAGACCCCAAAGCCCTGTGCAGTTAAGAAATGGGAACACAGATAGTTGAGAGGGATGGCTGGACACTCGGGTGAGCATCCCATGACTCTCCCTGCTCTCTCTGTCTGTGAGAAAAATGTTAGTAATCTACAAGCCCAGTTGTGACAACTTTTTTTGTGACCAGGCTTAGCAGAACTCCTGAAGATGGCAGCAGGTTTGGGGGGCAGGTCCTGCACAAGTTCTTGGTTTTGATGGCAGAGTTGAGAAGGGAGGTCCACAGTGGTTGGCCTCCTTTAGAGATCCCAGGGAAGGCAGGACTCTGTCCCAGTCCTCCCATCCCCCATCCTCTGTCTCATGCACCCCACCTCCCAGACTCCTGACCCCTGACACACACACACACACACACCATACATACACCATACACACACACACACCACACACACACATACATACCACATACACACACATACACACACACACCACACACACCACATACACACACACACCACATACACACACATTCCGCACACACACACACATACCCACCACACACACGCCACACACACACATACACTCACACACACACATACACACACACCACATACACACACCATACACACACACACCACACACATACACCACATACACACACCACACATACACACACACACCACATACACACACACACACCGCATACACACATACACACCACACACACACATACACACACCACACACACACACACACACACACACCACATACACCCACACACACCACATATACACACACCACACACACACACACCACACACACCACATACACACACATATATACACACACACCACACACACCACATACACACACACCACACATACACACACACACCACATACACACACACACCGCATACACACATACACACCACACACACACATACACACACTACACACACACATACACTCACACACACACACTCACACACACATACACACACACCACACACACACACACCACATACACACATACACACACATACACATCACACACACCACACACACACACACACACCACATACACACATACCACATACACACACATACACATCACACACACACACGTACACACACACCACACACACACCACATACACCCACACAAACCACATATACACACACACACCACATACACACATACCACATACACACATACACACACCACACACACGCACACGCATACACTCACACACACATACACACACACACACACACCACATATACACCACATATACACACACACACCACATACACACATACCACATACACACACACACATACACATCACACACGCACATACACACACACCACACACACACTCACACACACATGCACCCTGCCTTGCAAGGATACTAGCCTTCTTCTGCCCTCCACAGGTTTGACTGCATTTATGGGGAAGAGGAAACAGGGAAGAGGGCTGGGTTCAAAGCCTGAGTTTAATTAGCCTCGGGTTCCTCCTCAGAATAGTGGGTGAGTCACTGACACAGGCAGAATCGGGCTTGTGAAATCAGGTCCCATCTCTGCTGCCCAAGCTTGCCAGATGAATCCAGCCTGGCCAGGCCTTGGAAAAGTCTAGTACTGGCAAGAGAGCAATCTTTGGCTGTCACCAGAGCAACGGCAAGTTGTGGGGGCCGTCTCCTCCAGAAAGTCTTCCTTGCCTGACTCCAGTCCTGCCTCAGCCTGGGTCTGGGAGCCTCTCCTTACGCACTTGTTCATTTTCTTAGGAGAAGCATAGTCTGGAGCTTGTGAGGTGCTGGTATGCTGTTGCAGGGGTTCAGGGGGCTCCCCTCAGTGTCACCAGCATCCAGCCCTCGAGAACATGCCAGGAGGAGGCAGGCAGCACAAAACCACAATGAAACAGTTAGTTCTCTAAGTTCTGGGTCTTACAGAGACTACAGAGGCACAGAGTCTAGGCATGCAAGGCCTGACAGACATCCTCCCATGGAGCTTGCACACAGCCTCACGGGCTGCTATTTCCACCCCAGTTTGCAAAGGAGGGGGCTGAGGCTGAGCTGCCCTCCCAGTTGGGGAGTCAGCAGAACTCGGGGTGACTTTTCTCTTCCTCCTAGCTGTCAATGTGTAGGAAGAGGAAGCACTCTGTGTTCTTCCTTCTTGACTCATGGGGAAACTGAGGTCTGTGGCAGGAGAAGGGCTGGCAGTCACTAAATTTGACAGGACTCAGCCAAGTCCCTGATTTTTCTTGTTTTTTTTTTTTCTTTCTTTTTTTTTTTTGTTGTTGTTTTGTTTTGTTTTCTTTTGTTTTGTTTTTAGAGACAGGGTTTCTCTGTGTAGCTCTGGCTGTCCTGGAACTCACTCTGTAGACCAGGCTAGCCTTGAACTCAGAAATCCGCCTGCCTCTGCCTCCCAAGTGCTGGGATTAAAGGCGTGTGCCACCACTGCCCGGCCCCTGATTTTTCTTGTTCTTCTTTTACAGTCACCTCCTCTTTTGCCTCTGGAACTGGGTCACAGATCTTCAACACTTCCCTAGGAAAATGATGTCTGAACCTGATGGTAAGGAGCTTTCCAAAAGGAGGAAATAATAGTCAGAGTTCTTGGTGGGAGGGATGGCAGCTTGTGCACATGCGGATACTGCAATAACAGAGGGAGAAGGCAGCTGGCTCTACAACATCTGGTCCCACCTGCAGAAAAGGGAAGGCTTCAGATTTGGGCTTTAGAAAAGTCTTTCTAGCCAGGGGCACACCTTCAACCCCAGCACTCGGGAGGCAGAAGCAGGTGGTTCTCTGTGAGTTCGAGGCCAGCCTCATCTACAAAGGGAGTTCCAGGACAGCCAGGGCTACACAGACAAACCCTGTCACAACAACAACAACAACAACAAACCAAAATTATTCAGGACTTCTGGAGAGAAAGTATTATTATTATTATCATCATTATTATTGTTGTTAAAGATTTTATGTGTATCTGTGCATGTCTGTAATCCTAGAATCCTAGAACAGGGAAGAGGATTCTAAGATGAAGGCCAGTTTAGGCTAATTAGCAAGACCCTGTTTTAAAACAAAAATGTTCAAAATGCTTGGGGATAGATATAGCTCAGTGGGCAAGCACTTGCCAGTATGTTTGAGGTCCTGGGTTCAAATTCTTAGAGTAAAATAGTGCTATCCCAAATCTTCCTGAGCTCAATTCTACGAGGTGTTGCTCTCATACTCTGTGGCTCCTTTCTCACAAGCACGATCATTTAATTATAATTGCAAGGTTGTCCCCTCCAGGGCTGTTTAGCAAGAGCTATTAAAAGAAAAATTGAGTGCTAAGGGGAGAAGAATTCTAAATAACACTGTAGACAGAATTCTTTTTTTCTTTTTTAAGATTTATTTATTATTATATGTAAGTACACTGTAGCTGTCTTCAGATGCACCAGAAGAGGGCATCCAATCTCATTACGGGTAGTTGTGAGCCACCATGTGGTTGCTGGGATTTGAACTCAGGACCTTCAGAAGAGCAGTTGGTGCTCATAACCACTGAGCCATCTCTCCCACCCAATAGTGCAATCAATACTTTAATGGTTTCTTTTTTGTTTTGTTTGTTTGTTTGTTTGTTTTTTGAGACAGGGTTTCTCTGTGTAGCCCTGGCTGTCCTGGAACTTACTCTGTAGACCAGGCTGGCCTCGAACTCAGAAATCTGCCTGTCTCTTAGACAGAATTCTTTAGAGGTTGGGGCGATGGCATGCAAAATGCAGCAAAAGGCATGCCATACAAGCATGACGACCTGAGTTCGGATCCCTAGCACACGCATGGCAATGTATCACTGGAATTCCAGTTCCAGGAGATCTAACACCTTCTTCTGGACTCCATGGGCTCCAGGCACATGGGGTGCACAGACATACATGTGGGCAAAACATACTTATGAAATAATATTAATCCATATGTTTTGTTGTTGTTGTTGTTGTTTTTGGTTTTTTGTTTGTTTGTTTGGTTTGTTTTTTTTGTTTCATGATGTTAGAAAAGGTGCAGAAGAGTAGGGAGGTGATGGGAACTTCAGGGTGACTGAATTAAGGAGACTTTGCAGTCGAGACCTGGGGATGGCTGCATTTAATTTCCCAGATGCAACAGAGCCTGAGAGAGCCTGTATGGTGGTGTACACCTGTGATCTCAGTACCTGCTGGGAGGCGAAGGCAGTAGGATCAGGAGTTCAAAGTCAAGAAACAGGTTCTGAGCAACTGGGAGAAACTGGGGTCATAAGAACACCTGGCCAGGAAGTGGTAAGCGCACACATTTGCCATCCAGCAGGCTCTCGCCCTTAGCAAATTTTCAAGGGAGTACAGGAGAAATCTTAGTAATCCACCTACCCTAAGAATTGACTGGTTGCCTTCTTTTTCTTGGAGAGCCAATCATAGACCCTGTCCTGGCTGGTTTTGTGTGTCAACTTGACACAAGCTGGAGTTATCACAGAGAAAGGAGCCTCTCTTGAGGAAATGCCTCCATGAGATCCAGCTGTAAGGCATTTTCTCAATTAGTGATCAAGGGCGGAGGGCCCAGTCCATTGTGGATGGTGCCATCCCTGGGCTGGTAGTCCTGGGTTCTATAAGAAAGCAAGCTGAGCAAGACACAGGAAGCAATCCAGTAAGCAGCACCCCTCCATGGCCTCTGCATCAGTTCCTGCCTCCAAGTTCCTGCCTTGTGTGAGTTCCTGTCCTGACTTCCTTTGGTGATGAACAGCAATGTGGGAAGTGTAAGCCGAATAAACCCTTTTCCTCCCCAACTTGCTTCTTGGTCATGATGTTTTATGCAGGAATACAAAGGAAGCCAGACCCACAGGATAGTAAGGTCAGGAGCAATCGGGATTATCCAGTCTCTCACCTCATTGTACAGACAGTAAACGGAGGGCTGAAGGAGAGAGGTTGGTGGTATGGGGCTCTCAGATGAACCAGAGTCGTTCCTTAAAAGTCTCTAGGTCTCTGTTCACTCTAGAACTAGGAAAGGAATCCACAGGCGTTTGTCCTGACTAGCTCTTTGAGTAAGATCATTGCTAAACATGTGGAGCTACCAATGGAACCACAGACACCACCCGGGTGTACCAGGCAGACATCGAGGCAAGCCCCAAGCAGAAACATGAAAAATCAAGTAACAGACCCAACAACACCCCCAGCATACCAGGCAGACATCGAGGCAAGCCCCAAGCAGAAACACGAAAAATCAAGCAACCAAGCCATTAAAGTGAGTGACTTTTGGCTGATTTCTGTTTCTGCTAAGCTTGGCTTCAGTATTACAGAGCGAAACACTGCAGCTGAGAGCAGACGGGTTCTTCAGAGTGTTTCTATAAGTGGAAGGCAGAACAAAAGAAAAAAAACAGACTTCTTGGACAAAGGTGAATTCAGGATATTTATAATATATTTTCTCTTTCTTTTGCCACAAAATTAACATTAAATACAACTAAACACATTTATTACCTTATAGACCTATAGGTTAGGAGTCCAGCCCAATAACACTGGACTAACAAGGCATTTACATTATCAAATCTTTCTGACAGATTTTGCTTTTTTGTACGTTTGCTTGTTTGTTTTGTTTGTTTGGCTTTTTTTTAATGTTTTTTTTTCTCTGTATAGCCCTGGCTGTCCTGGAACTCACTCTGTAGACCAGGCTGGCCTCGAACTCAGAAATCTGCCTGTCCCTGCCTCCCAAGTGCTGGGATTAAAGGTGCATGCCACCACTGCCTGGCAGATTTTGCTGTTTTTAGAAGTCTTACTGGCTGAGGCTGGCCTCGAACCCATAGTTCTCCATGTTGTGCATGGTTCCGTGCTGCTTGTATTTTATGTTAATTCTGTTCTCCTAAGAGAGGTGTCTGGAGTGAAGAAAGAGTTACATGCTCTGGTGGCTTCTTGTGACCCAATCCCCCAATGAATAAAGGAGCCAATCACTGGGAGAGTAGGTGGGACTTCCAGGTTGGGCGGAGGAAGCGGGAGAGAGTTAGGTCCTTTTTTGGAATGAGGACAGGAAAAGGGTAAGATGGAGCTGCTGGAGTTTCTCGGTATCGTGGAGGGTCCACAAGGATTTTAATAAGACTTACAAGATTAGGTTTTAGTTGTTGCGCCCAGAGATTGAGTTACCATTGTTTCTGAACTAAGTTTGTGCTGCGTTTTTCTTCACATGGTAGCTTGTCTAGGTTTGGCGGCAAAGCATGGGTTTGCCAGATGTGCACCACAACCGGGTTGGTGCAGTAACAGCCTGCCAGTGAGAACCTAGCTAGCTGGGTGGAGAGAATGTGGAGTTCTGAGTCAGATTCTCCATGAGATAAAAACAGATCAGCCATTGCCTGCCAATGCATGGCCAGCCAGACTGCTGGGGCAGAGGCATAAGAGCGGGACAGTGCCGGTTCTTTATTTTTTAAAAAATATTTCCGGCAACACCTCCACTCCTTTTATTGTGTATACTTTCATGTGTGAGAGCATGTACATTACAACATATATGAGAGGTGACAGATGGCTCCCTCCATTCAGCATACAGGTTCTGAATATGGAACACAGATGCTCGAAGCCACATTAACCTGCTGAACCATCTCGCTGGCTGACAACCCTTGAGTGCTAGAATCATAGATGTGCACAGGCTAGCCAGCTTGCAACTAACCACACTCATATTCAACCTGATTTATTTAACATGTATTCAGTGATCAGCACCCAGACCAAGGAACACTGCCTTGGAGTCAGGAAGGTGTGGCTCACTGGTCCAGTGCTAAATACCCCATACCTGTTGCTCAGGGAAGTCCCCGGGTGGATGCTGAGGATCACTGACAAGCATGGAGAAAACCCAAGCACACGTTCTTGCACTTATTCAACAAATACATTCTGGCACCTGTCCTGGAATGGATGCCAGGGAAGATGGAATGAATTGATTTGATGCTGGCCCTTTGGAGGCAAGTGTATGGGGTCAAGGGAGAGGGGTTGTGAAGTGGCTCAGGACACAATGCTTTGGCCAAACTCCTCAGAAGACTCTCAGGGGAGGTGAGGCCCAAAGGTGATTACAGTGTTGGAGCAGCAAGGGTTTCAAGCAACAGCCCAGCAGTGTGGATGTGTAGGCAGTGATGTGGTTTCCCTGGAAACAAAGGAGAGTGCCACTGCCTGTCTCTGGGACCTCACACATGCTGTCTGAGGGCCAGTCCCTTCCCTCGTTCTCACGGCCAAACTTCAGCTCTCCAGACTCACAACTGGTCACCTCAACCTTCACACAGTGTCCTTGTTAACACATTCGGGCCACAGGCCCAGGGGAGGAAAGACAAAGGCCAGCAACTCCCTCGATACACACCTTTTTACAGAGTCCCTCCTGGGCCCGACTCTATCTAGGTCAGTGGTTTTCAACCTGTAGGTCATTTCAACCTCTATTGTGGGGTTCAATGACCCTTTCACGGGGGTCACCCTAGGCCATCGGAAAACACAGATATTTATATTATGGTTCACAACTAGCAAAATTAGTTATGAAGTGACTACGAAAGTGAATATGGTTGGGAATCACCACATTCATATTGAAGGGTTCCAGCATTAGGAAGGTTGAGAACCACTGCTCTAGGACCGTGGAATTCATCACTCAGGCCCTACCCTGAGGGTGTTAGGGGAGCGGTACAAATCCCCAGGTGGCCAGGCAGTGGTGGCACACGCCTTTAATCCTAGCACTTGGGAGGTAGAGGCAGGAGGATTTCTGAGTTCGAGGCCAGCCTGGTCTACAGAGTGAGTTCCAGGACACGGAGAAACCCTGTCTCGAAAAAAACCAAAACAAAAACAAAAATCAAAAACCAAACCAAACAAACAAGCAAAAAATCCCCGGGTGAAGATTGAACAGTGTGTCAAAGCTGCCCATTTCCTCCTCTGTAGTGGTTTCCACACCTTGCGGTCCCAACCCACTTTACTCCTCCTCAGAGGCAACCTTCCTCGGCAGTCCTCTCCACTCTCCATCACACAGCCTGCATTTATTGGCCGCTGGGAATACAGTGTCAGCAGCCAGGCCTGAGGAATACATAGTGTCTTAGTTTGAGCTGCCATGGCGAAATGTCAGAGACTGGAGACTTAAACAATCACTTCTCGCCATTCTGATGACAGAGAAGCCCAAGGGAAAGGTGCTGGGTGGTTTGTTCCCCCACGACGCCTTCTGCAGCTATGCAGTGTGATACCAGGAGGTGGTAAAGGTGCTGTGCAGAGAACTAGAACGGGCGGGGCAGGAAAGGTGTCGGGCTTTTTTTTTTTTTTTTTTTTTGAGGAAATTTATTTGAGGACACTGGGATCCAAAGGAGCAGGGTATCCCAGACAGCGTGAAGAGCCAGGGTAGACAGAACTTTATGCTTAATATGACTGTAGTATTTGACACTGGAGATGCAGCTGGCTGAGACCAGCAGCAGTACCCGGCCACCTACCCCGGTCTTGGGAAAGGACCACAGAGTGAGTTCAGGACGTGGCTTCTGGCTGCTGCTACGTGGATCTTCCTCTTTTACCACAGGGATGGATGCCCAGCTGGACCTCGGCCTTCATTAGGATCACATGCAAGCTGATCTTATCCACCTCTGGCCTCTCAGCACAGGAGCTAAGACAGGGAGCAACTCTCTGACCCCGCTCTCCCAATGTAACAGCGGATGGAACTGAGGCTTTGCACTCTGCACCGTGGCCCCCAAGGAGACCACGTTCCCGAGGTGGTCACTTTTTGCTGAGTTTTGTGAAGCAAGTTTTTAGCAGAACCCACTTGGAAGGTTCAGACAGAAATAAGCAGAGCTGGTGTGCTGGAGGTTCCAGGGGGAATGCACAGGGCGGTGACAAAGAGCAAAATCAGTAAGGCGTAGAGGGGTCGGCTCAGAGGCGTAACTCTACTGGAGAGAGGTGGCGGGGTTCGGGGGATCGGGGTGGGGTCGGGAGAAAATGGACTCAGGGTTAGGGAACACGGGCAGGAGGGAAGGTCAGCAGGCCAAAGAAGGTGTGGAAAGGAGATGACAAGAACGTCACGCGTTGGAGCGAGGCCGAGGTGGGCTTTTGAAGTTGGCAGCAGCTGGCCGCAAGGAAGTAGGCGGGGCCAGGACCACGGACCATTCACCGCCTTGGCCGGAGAGTGGGGCGGGATTTTA
The DNA here is from genome assembly GCF_008632895.1 of Mastomys coucha. NCBI lineage: Eukaryota > Metazoa > Chordata > Mammalia > Rodentia > Muridae > Mastomys > Mastomys coucha. The sequence continues at coordinate 15,835,676 of NW_022196893.1, read as the reverse complement.
AGAGTATGAGGCGGGGCACTTGCGTGTCGGGGGCGGTGAGAGGGCGGGTTTAGGGGCGTGTCCCCGTCGGGGGCGGGGCCTGGGCGGTGTCGAGCGCGCGCGGGCGGGCGGTGGCGGAGCGGAGGATCGCCGGGTTCCGCTGTGCTCCGAGGTCCGCGGCGGCGGCGGTGGCGGCGGCGGCGACGCACACAAAAGCGGATTGTGGCTTCACTGGTGCTCGCGGCGGGCGGCAGCGAGGCACGGGCGGCGGGGCGTGTCGGTGGCCCCCGCGGGCGCGGCGCGGGCGATGAGCCGGGGCCCGGCATGGCCTCCGCGCGGCCGCCGGGCAGGGCCTGTGCCACGGCGTCCGCGCCCGCGGGGCTCCGGGCTGGGCCGGCCGCCTCCCGGGAGTCCGCGGACGGCGGCGAAGCGGAGGAGCGCTCGTTGCAGCACATGCTGCGCGCCATAGCCGAGGAGCGCGGACGCCTTAGCCTGCGCCGCGAGGTCTGCGGCCTGGGTGAGTGACGGGGCCGGGCGCGCGCGTGAGTGTCCGCGCGTGTCCACCGCCGCTCGCCCCGCTGTGCTCCCTGCCCTCCGTGCATGCCCCACCGCCCTGGGCTCCGTCTCTCGGGACTCCTAGGCTCAGTGTCTTTTCGGTACCACAGAACCCCGAGCCTTGTGTCTCCGCGTCTCTCTGTCTCGTTCTGACCGTCAGGATATCTGTCCCAGCTCCTTCTTCCTCTTCGTGGTTCCGTAACTCTTCTTCCTTCTCCTGGAAGATCTGGGGTCCCCACTGCTGCTGCAGGGAGTGTGGGCGTGAGATTTTGGGAGGCCCTTGAGTTCAGAGTTCAAGGCAGTGTGCCCCGACCACATCCCCAGCCCACATAGAGGACCGAGGACCGCGGCTCCTGATTGCTGTAGCCTTTGTCTTTCTGCACCCAAAGGTCCTCTTGTCCATTAGCTCTACAAGGGACCTGTTGGGCCTCTGCCCCATGACCCCACCTACTTAGCTCTGGAATGAGGGATTGCTACAGCCTCTCCGGGTGTGATTCTGGTCTAAGGAGTCATTCATCTGCTGGGTGGGGTGGGGGTGTCTCATTGTTTGAAAGTGCCTGGGAGGTGTGGGTGGGGTCGTCTTGGATGTGAGGTAATGCATAACTGATGCATTTGCCCAGACCCATGTGGCAGAAACCCCCTCCCCTAGAGTCTTGGGCTTGTCATTTTCTCTATAAAAAAGACCCCTCCCTTCCTCATGTAAGGAATGACTTCATTCTGTGTTGTGTCCCCTCACCCCCACCTCCCAGTTAGGGCTTGGGTTCTCTTTTGAGGGAAGTAACAACCTTCTAGATTCTGTCAGTGCTCCAAAGTGGAAGGGCACCCCAGTAAGGCCACAGTAGCAGAGAGAGGGTAACACCTGGAACTCAGGGTCCCTTGGTAGGCCACACCCTGAGGCTCAGTGAAGAGCAGAAGTGAATTTCAATTCTTTTTCTTTCTTTTCTTTTCTTTTTTCTTTTTCTTTTTTTTTTTTTTTTTTTTTTTTTTGAAGGAGGCTTGTTTAGCATCTGGGCTTCTTAGGGAGCAGGGACTGGCCCAGCTCACCTCATCCGAAGTTCTCTTGCCAGGCAGGCACAGCCACCTGGGGGGATAGATAAGGACACAGATTTTAGTGGTTTCTTCTCCAAAAAGGTATCCAGAGAATGGTTTGTAACTGGTTTAAAGTATCCTTATTAATGGACTCAGTAAACATGTATTTGAGCACCTACGGGGTGCCCACCTGTCAGGGCCGGGCCAGCTGTCACCTGGCACTGAATGTCTGGATTGGGGAGGGTCTGGGCAACCATCTGTTGCAGCCCCTCAGCCCTGTGACCTGAGCAGCTCCAGGAAGCCCCTTCACACTCCCCTCTGCACACACCTCGGTTGTCCCTGACCACCAAGCATCACCGCCCCTGTTATAATATAGTGTCTACTCCTAGACAGCCTGCAGGGTCTTTCCCTAAGAGGGATGAACAATCCCGGGACTTTGCCTTACCTAAATCTCTCTACACGCCAGGTGCTCTGTGCATGCTCTGTCAGTTCAACCCTAACACAGTGCCACTTTTGCCAAGCAGGAATATAGTCTGTCAGCCATGAGGAGCCCTGTTGAGGAGCACTCAGTGAGGAAGTGGCACAGCTGGTTAACCTCTGGCTCGGATGACCCCAGAGCTTCGCCATATCCCCAGCCAGGCCTGCTGTGCCTGTTAGCTCATACAGGGACCAGGTCATCACTTTTAGTCTTCAGTCCCCCCTTACACGCCAGGTGTCCTCCATCACCTAGTGTTAGACTCTAGTGTTAGACATTCTGGATGGTGGTGTGTGCCGGTGTTTCCTCTGCATGGGAAGTTGCTCCTACTCACTCGCTCCTCAGACACTGCCGGTTCTCCTTCGGGTCTCAGCTCCAAGCTATTGCCTGGAACCCATCCTCCACACTCATCACGTAGCCATGTCTCCTCTGTCCTAGACAATCGGCACCACTGTAGCATTGTAATGAGCCCCGTGGCTGTCCCTTCAGCTAGCCATCAAGAGCCACGAGGGCATTGTCCAGTCCTCCTGTTGGTGCCTAGCACGGGGACACATACAGAACATGTATGTGCTCGGGAAACATATAGGGGACAAATGAAGCATTTCCCTGCTGGCATGAGAATGGTGTGGATGGCCGAGGTAAATGGAGCCTTTGCCTCTAGAAGAGCCTGGAGGGACAAGTCTGACCGGGACTTGGCTTAGGGTCTTGATAGTTACTGTTTGAGCTGCTTTGATAAACTACCTAAAGCTACTTAGGGAAGGGAGCGTTTGTTTTGGCTCAGAATCCAAGGATAGAGTTCATGGTAGCTGGTGCTTGAGGCCACTGCTCACATGATACACACACACACACACACACACACACACACACACACACACACACACACACACACTGGCACCAGCTCACATCATGTTCTTTCTATTCAGTCCAGAACCCCACTCCATGGGATGGTGCCACCCATATTCAGGGCTGGTCTCCCCACGTGGATTAACCCAGTCTAGATAATCCCTCAAAGACTTGCCCAGCGGCTTGTTTTCTTAAGTGATTCAAGCTGATGGTGGATAGGATCTGTGACAGGCCTAATGGCTGGCCCACACACCCTGAACATAGGAACTCAGCAGAACTGGGTCAGAATACTCTACACCTGGCATGTGGTTAGTTATGCTCTCAGCCTGTGGGACAGTTTACATTTTTGTTTGGCTTTGCTTTCATGTTTCTGTTTTGTCCTCTGGATTCCACCTTGTCATCCTCACTTCCTACTGTTGGGTGTTTGAATAAATTTATTGGTGTTGGGGACTCGAACCTAGATACTTGCTTTATCACTGAGTGACACCTACGGCCCATTATGAGTTCAGGTATTTGAGTAAAGTATGTTACTCAGAGCTATGCTTCGGCCTTGAAGGCTGTTGTTTTCCCCCAGGGGTGGTTCTGAAGGTGTCCAGGGAGCCTGGGAAAGCTGCCCTGACTGAATCAGTGTCTGTTTAAGATGATGAAGCTGCTGGCCCCACCCACATAAGGATGGTCACTTGGCCCCGGAGATGAAAGGCGCTTTGTAGCTACACACCTGATTTCTGACTCTCTTCCGCAGTGGCCTCTACAGTAGAAACGTCTTTTGAGCACTGGCTGGGTGCTAGGTCTTGAAGCTGGTCCTTGTTTCACTGCAGAACATGGTCTCTGAGGGGAGAGAGGTGTACAGGTCACAGCTAGGTTAAGTAAAACCCTGCTGGGAAGCAGCCAAGATTGTGGCTGCCCATGCGAGATTTTGATGTTTCCACAGGAAACTGCTTATGGCTCTGCAGTTCCCATGGAGCTCTGGTCACCCTGACCTGGGGTGCGTCAGACGGTTCAGTGTCCATTCGTCTGATGCGGTTGCCTAGAAGCCCATGGCTTCTCCTAGGAGTGGGGCTTCTCCTAGGCCCTGGATGGTAGCACAGGCAGGTCCCTTCTTAAGTAGGTAGTGTGCCTTATTAATGCAGTGTGAGTTCGAAGTCTTGCTGCTTGCCTTGTCTCTGTCTTTGGAGGCCTCTTGCCTGGGTGTTATGCTTGCTGCCTGGTGTGTGTGTGTGGGGGGGGTCCTCCCCGTCCAGGGTCAGGAGGAGTGCTTTGTGCTCATTCTTTCTGTTTACTTTAATTGTGCCTAAGAGGTAGGTCTCATGGCACTGCCTGGAACGCAGGTCTGGAGGGCTAGTACTGTGCCCTCAACCACAAGGGTAGAAAGTGGCAGGGTGCATCCAAATTTAGGCTCTGCACAGAGCAGAGGGCCACCCAGACCTGTCCTTAGAATGCCAGTAGCTCTGCCAGGTTGGCACACATCATTGCTTGGCTGAGGTGGACCCAGGAAAGGATCACAGACAAGAGCTAGAGTCACCAGGCTACTCAGGGGAGGAGTCTGTGAGTTTTATTGGTCGGTGGGCAGACCTGAGGCTGGGAGGAGCTGGTGGGAGGAGCAGATGCTGGGAAGTTTGGACGGGGCTGTGAGGGTTGAGGTTGGAAAAGTGCATTTGGGTTGAGTGTCTGAGAATTCTGTACTCCCCAAGATCGGCCTCTGGGAGTTGTGTAGGCGTGGCTTTGTGTTACTTCACAGAAGTCTACACACAGTGTGCCATAGGCCAGATGCTCTTACAACTTTAACGTTTACTGTAGCTTGGCTCCTGTGAGGGGAGACTCTGCCATCACTCTCTTTCACAAGGCGAAGCTACACTAAAGACAGATGGGCCCTCTTGAGGTCAGGAAGCTGGGAGACCTGGCCAACTGCAGCTGAGGCTGCTGAGAGGCAACCTGGACAAGGTTCAAGAAAGATGAAGGAAGGACCCACCGCTGCCTGCCGCCAGCCTGAGTCCCACTGTGTGGCAGGTTCTGGAACCGCTTTTTGAATTGGGATGAGCCCTGTGCACCCCCAGCTGACCCTGTGCCATTTTTCTAGGTAGCTGTAGTGGGGAGTAAGTTGTGGCTGGGGATTCTGTGGGAGGTATGGCTGGAGGGGAGACCATGGGGACCCTGACTAAGCACCTCCTCTATGTCCTGACTGTAAAAAAAGGAGACATGGGGATTACACAGAAAAGTAGCAGGTAGGAAATGAGCTGTGGTGTGCATGGGCTCAGCATAAGCTCTGGTGGAGCCACTGCAGGCTGAGCCCTGTGAGGATGTCTGTTGGGACATCTGCCTATATTTTAGGATCTGGAAATAGAGTTGGTAAGAAAGAGAAAGTGGTCCCAAGACTTAGAGGGGGCTAGTGAGCTGAGGGAAGAGCCTCTACAGTGACAGTATCTTGTTCTGAAGTTGGGGCTGGCGTGCAGTCACTGGGAAAAGTCTCTCTTGGAATGACAGTAACCCGTCACCCCAGTGGCAGTTAGCTGGTGTGGACCAGCATGGTGGGAGGAAGTGCCCTTGTGCAGTAGCGGCAGTGCTGTTTTCAGTTCCTGGCCTATTTTAAGACTTATGATTCTGGCTTCTGCTAGTTCCTAGGACCAGAGCAACTTTGAGGCTCTCATGAAGTGGAAGCCCCGTGTCCTTCGGGGCACCTGCGGGCTCTGGGCCTTGGGGTCTCGAAAGGCTGTGGTCACAACTGCAGGGCCGTCTGTAGCCAGCCTTCTTGGCATCACCTGGAATGGGTAAGATAATGCACTACCCTGCTCTGTGGCTTAGCTGAGTCATTTCCCACCCTCTGGCTTTCTTTGTCCTGACCTGGAGGTTCCCTGTCTCCTTCACTAAGTTGGTCAGGCTCCTGAGTATCAGCTAAGCCACAAGGCCACTGAAGAGAAGTCTCACATAGGATACTTGTTAAAAAGCAGCTTCTAAGTCACCAAAGAATTTAGCCAATTAAAAAAAGCTAATTTTCTTGGCATGGTAGGATATCGCTTTAATCTTAGCACTCAGAAGGCAGAAGAAGGTAGATCTCTGAATTCTAGACCAACCAGGGCTATATAGTGATACCCTGTCAAACAAACAAACACACAAATAAATAAACAAATAAAATAGTTTTTTTTTTTTAAAAAAAAAGATTAAGCAAATTTGCTGGGTGCAGTGTTGTGGAACTATAATGCAGCTGTAATCCCAGAACCCTGGAGGCAGGAGAATCACTTTGAGTAAGGTTAGTCCAATCTATACAGCAAGTTTTAGGCTAGCCTGGGCTACTTAATGAGACCCAGTCTAATACATATACATATATATGTATGTATGTGTGTATATGTGTGTGTGTGTGTGTGTTGTATGGTGTATATGTATGTATATATATCTACCCATAGTTCTTGTACCCAGAGACACCTGGCCTCCCAGAGACACCTGGCCTTCCAGTTTTTTCAAAGCCTTTAAATTCTGTATGGAAAAATTTTTATTCATAGTTTTCACCTAACATCCCTGAAACATATTCCTCACTGTTCAAACCCCAAATATTTTAAATTCAAAACGACAGTTGAGGGCTGTACCCTAATTTACCTGATTGGTTTCCTATTGTTAGTCACTTAGCTTGGCTTCACGAAAAGGTTTCTGTAATGATCCTAGCGGCCTGGGAGGCCATTCTTAGAGTCTTACCTCAAATGACCAGGCTAGGGCTGCAGCTAGAGAACAAATGCTCATCAAACTCACAGGAAAATGGTTCAAACCATTGGCACAAAGCAGAAAGGAAGGTGAGCTGTGGTATGTGGGAGGAGCCTGAGAAAAGGCCTGCGTTGAGCGATGAGGCGCTGTGGGCAAGGAGCTGGCAGCGGGTGAGGCTGCCATCCTAGCACCTTGTCGGTCAGTGATCCTTCAGTCTTTCTGCTACCTGAGCTATCTTCGCCCAGGGATCTCAGGCTCACTCCTGCTTCTGGAGGCCCAGAGCCCCTTGTTCCCAGCTAAGGACAGTAAGGTCTGGGAGCTGGACCTCTGAGCACAGCCCAGGCTGGCTCCCCATACATACCTGCAGTCAGTCCCTCCTGCACTACATGCCCACCAGTACCCAGCAGCTGCCGCCCACCCCTTCTACTCCTGCTTATATCTCTTACAGCTCATCCAGGCTGCTAAGTGGGCAGCCTTGGAAGCCGTGCATCACTTCATCCCTGTAACTCCCTGAAAGAGAGGGATGCATTCCATATTTTATAGAAGAGCTGACAACAAAGGATGGGGCCCATAGCATTGAGTGGTGGTGTGTCATCTTGGGTTTGTGTGCACTCAGCTTCCTAAGGGGCGGAGTCATCAACTCAGTCAGGGCTGCTGCCAGGTCCCCTGGTGAGGTAGACACACTGAGCTTGGATTTGAGGGTAGGCTGCAGGGATGGTTCATAATGGATTTGAAAGGCTCCTCGGCCATGTTCTGACTGGATATATCTTCCTGAACATTCCCGATGTCCCTACCCCTGGGCTCATACCTACTGCTTCTTACCTGGAACACCCTACCTTTGCAGACCAACCAGCTTCTATGCTGAACACATAATGTGGGCTCATGGGCTGGGAAGTATTTGGCATGGCCTAGGGTACTGGGCAGTTACTCCTCTTAATCCAGGGGTGGTACTGACTCAGTCTCAGTTCCCCAACCAGCCTACCTGCCTCAGTTTACCTACTTATTGCCACACTGCGCTGGGTTCCCTGCCCACTGTGTCAGCTCACCTTTGGACAGGACTACTACTGGGAACATTGTGTGTGTGCAGCATTGGATCCCAAGGCACTGTGTGTGTCAGGCAAATGTCTCATCACTGAGCAGTATTCCTGCCTCCCTGGAAACTTTAAACCCAGTGCGCCCTCTACCCCACTTCCCCCAAGGCATGAGTTTATTCCATGGGCCCTGGAGTCTCTGCTGTTAGCATGTTTCCTGTGTGATCAGGACAACACTCAGGGTTGGTGCCTACTGATCTGTCTATGTACCAACCCCTTCCCCACTTCATAGGTGGAGCCACTTGCCACTGAGGCTCAGAGGTGCTCAGATGTCTGTGATGGCCCTCTTGCACATTTGTCACCCCCTTCCTGTCATAAGTGATCTTTGCTCACTCCTCTCCCTGGCTGCCACCATTCCAAGGGACAGAGCCTCTAAATTTAGAGGTCCCCTCTTGGGCCTCCTGTCCCATCAGGGTTGGATGGGTTAGGGAGTGTCTAGGTGGAGCTCATGAGGGATGACCTTCAGACATGCTTCCAGGCTCCTGGTTTGAGCCAGGAAGCAGAATGTTCTAGAGATCTGGTATGCAGCAGGAAGATATTGAGATGCAGCCAGCCTAGCCTTGACCCCAGGAGGGGTGGTGGGACAGGTACGGGAGGCCCAAAGGGATCCTGACTGGCTCACACAGCACATGGCCACGAGAGCTAGCAAGAGTGGAAATGCCTGGCCCTAACTACTCCCTCCTGGATCCCGTTGGGCAGGTGAGGAGGCCGAGGCCCATTGGTGGGAGGTGAAGTTTCCTTATTTTACACATGGGCAAAAAGGACCACAGTACATACACATGGAAGGAGCTCCAGGATTTTACAAGGCAGAGTGGAACAGGGATGTATCAGCTGGATAGTGTCCACCAACTGTCCCTGGGAAAAGCAGACATTGGGGTTGTGGGGGCCTGTTTAGGCTTGTAGGTTTGTTGAGTTGTCTAGCCAGTGGAGCATCCTCTGTGTAGGCCAGGCTTACGGAAGAGACCTGTCAGTTCACTGTGATGTTCTCTTCATCTTCAGTCCTCTTTTTGTGTGGATATGTGTTTGTGTGGTTGTACATATGTAGCACGTGTGTATGAATGCCCGTGAAGGTCAGGGGTCATCTGGAGGTATCATCCTCAGTCATTCTCCGCCTTTGTTTTTGATACGGGTTCTCTTACCAAACCTGGAGCTCACCCATTTGGCTGGATTGGCTGGCCAGGGAGCTTCCTGTGTCCATCTTCCTAGTACTGGGTTCACAGTCTCAGTGTCAAGCTTTTACTTGGGTGCTTGGGATGAAACAAACTAATCCCCCTCTTTCTATCTGTCTATCTGTCTATCTATCTATCTAGATATCTATCTATCTGCCTATCTATTTATTTT
>NW_022196893.1:15810712-15826663 GCF_008632895.1 Mastomys coucha | reverse complement strand
AGAAATCTGCCTGCCTCTGCCTCCCAAGTGTTGGGATTAAAGGCGTGCACCACCACTGCCTGGCTTGACAGCATTTCTTTGTGTAGCCCTGGCTTCCATGGAACTCAGTCTGAAGACCAGGCAAGTCTTGAACTCACAGTGCTGTGCCTGCCTCTGTCTCCCGAGTGCTGGGATTAAAGGCATGTGCCACCACCCGGCTGAAGCTCACCTCTTTATGCTTGTGAAGAAAGTACTTTTCTGACCGAGCCGGCTCCTCAGCTCCAAACCCTATCTGGCAAGGGATGACACAATCCCCCAGTTGGCTTCAGGGTTTATCGATCTATCTGAGAAAGGGTTGTGGGATTTATGTAGATCAGGCTGCCCTTGATCTTATAGCAATCCTCCTACCTCATCCTGCCCAGGACTGGGTTGATTATAGGTGTGCACCACTACACTCAGCCTTGAGGCTTTAAGATGCTATTTAATGCTACTGCTAAATGACTAGTGACTGCTTGAAACGTGGCAGGAGGTGAAGGGGGAGGGGAGCTTCATCTTTGCTGGGTGGTAGTGCTCTTAACTGTCTGCTGGAAACCCCAGGGTCTGGGTGGACTCAATGTACACAGTACTTTCCACACTTGGCTGAAAGGAGAACCCAAAGCTATCTTCTCTCCACAGCTGGGATTACTGGAGACTGTAGGCAAAGCCTAGCCTTTACCAAGGGCCCTCAGCTTTATGCATCTGTCCTCACCCGGACTTGCTGTTGCTGTAGTCGATGGCACAGACATTGAGTGATAGGCAGGCTGTGATTGAAGTAGCTTTGGGCTGGGCTCGTGTCTTCTTTCTAAAGCATTGCTTCATAGTTATCTTTGCAACAGCAGCCCCAGAGACCTCTGTGCCCATGAGAGCCTCACCTTCTACAGTTCCTGCCCATCCAACCCACGTCTTTTTGTTTGTTTATTTTTTTAGATGGACTGTTAACGTATCCCAGGCTGATCTTAAACATAGCTGAGGATGACTTTGAACTTGTAATCATTCTCTATCTCTGGAGAGCCAGGATTACAGCTGTGACCTATCACACTGGGTTCTGTGTGTTGCCAGGGTGCAAGCCAAGGCTTTGCGCATGCTAGGCAAACCCTCGCTCTACCTCCTGAGCCATACCCCCACCCTCCAGTGCATATCTGCATGTGTGGCTCTTGCCGCTATCTGCCTTGTGTAGCTCATAGCTGCTGAGCCGAACTGTGATTTGCTCTGCCTCCAAGAACATGGAGAGGGAGGGGCGTGAGCAGGAGGACAGAGGGTGAGCTTTCACACCTGTGCTTTCTTCCCACTGCCCTGTGTCCTGTGCATGTCATTGTGGGACCTGCCTGATATCCCCAGACATCCAGACCTCTCTACTGATGTTAATGAACAGTGTTCTCCCATCTTAGGAAAACTGCTTGAGATCCCAGTATTGGAAGCAGGTTAACACAAGAAAAGCATACAGGCTTATTGGGGGGCATTTCATGTGACTCGGAGTCCCCCTCAAGATGATGGGTTAAAGCTGTCTGTTTCATGCAGTGTTGGTTCATGGTGCAGTGTGGTGGTTCACATCTATACTCTCAGCAGTTGAGAGGTAAGACAGAAGGATTACTGCAAGTGTGAGGCCAGCCTGGGCTACAAGAGTGAGAGCCAGTTGAAGCACATAGTAGTCTTAGGGAAAGGTAGTTGGACAAAAATAGGAATTGATGTCAGTAAAATGGTCTCTTGGTCTTGGGAAGTGCTGGGGTGTAGAGTCTGGGAAGTTAACTTGGAGGGATTCCATCATACAGCTGTGGAGAAGTCAGCCACGCTGGGCTGAGGTTGCCCTAGGGTAACCTATGCTCTATAGGTAAGTCCAATAGACTCATTGGGTCCTCAAGCTGGACTTGGGTGGAATCGTCCTTGGGTTTGTCCTGGGACCTTATAAGGAAGGGGTAGACATTTGTTTCCTCTTCTCTGGGGAGAATTCTCACACCCGCTATATGTTCACAGAGGTGGCCCAGAGGCCAGTCACCTATCTCCGTGTGCCTGGCCCTCAGTAGCCACCTGTCAGCTCTGCTGGCCTCACTTTTGATGACCCTTTGATGCCTGCAGAGCAGAAGGCCTAAGACTTGTAGTGATCCCTGCTCCTCTTCATGACTCGGGGTTCCTGGGACCCCATCATTCTGATCTCCTTCTACCTGAAACTGTCTGTTGGACAGCTCAGCTTAAGGCCCTTCTCTAGCCTTTTCCTAGCACTGCAGGGACTGACCGCCACTCCCTCCTTCTGTCCCTGAGGGCAAGATTCCTGCCGGGTTCCTGTGTCTCCCACCCCCGCCCCCACCCCTTCCAGTCTCCTGTCAGCTCTACTGTGTCCCCTCCTTGTGCCAGCTCAGTGGACGGTGCCGCAGCTCACTCCCACAGGAACTCAGAGTGAGGGGATGTGGGACTGTATTGGGTGTTGAGCTGGTGAAAGAGGCCTCTTGAGAGGGTGTCAGGTCTTGTCACTCAAGCTGGCCTTGAGTGACATGTCCTTCTGAAGACAGCCACAGGAAAAGAGGTTTCTTTGATTCAGGGTGAGATGGGCTACTGCTGCCTACCTTCGGGGAGTGAGAGGCAGACAAGAGCCTGCTGGGACAGTGGAGACTGTGGGGACTTTGAGCACTGTGGGGACTGGGGTTACAGGTCCTTCCCCTCAACACTTCCTTTCCTCTTCTGCAAATGAGCAGACCACAACTGCTGGAGGACTAAGGCATCTGTTGGAAACCTGTTACTCTCTCCCTCCCTCCCTCCCTCCCTCCCTCCCTCCCTCCCTCCCTCCCTTCTCCTCTTTCCTCTCTGTCTCTGTCTTTCTGTGTCTGTCTGTCTGTCTGTCTCTCTCTGTCTCTGTCTCTCTCTCCCTCAGACAGGGTTTCTCTGCACAGACCGGGCAAGAGACTACCCACCTCTGTCTCCTGAGTACTGGCATTAAGGTGTGTGCTGCTGCCACTGCCTTTAAAGCCATCAGTAATGCCGGATGTGAGTGTGTGTGTTTGTATATGTGTGTGTGTTTGTATATGTGTGTGCGCGGGTTCAGGGACAAGGGTCATGAAGGAAGACAAATGAGAGACACACTTCTATCCTCTGCACCATGGAACTGAGTCCTGCCGTCTTACCATCCTGAGAGAGCTGGAACTCCACATTTGGAGCCTCAGGCAGAGAGAGCCATGGTTTGCCTGCTTGGGCTGCTGACTCAGGAGATCCTGAATCTGCTAGGCAGGGAGGTGGGGCTGGGATTCCAGAGTGTTCCTACCCCCTCCCCTCCATTCTCCTGGGAGTCCTCTCCCCACAGGGAACCTGGTGGGATGAATCAGTCTCAGCTGGTGCTGCAGCTGCGATCAGCTGATGTCATCCTCATCAAGGGCTGTGTCAGGGGAGCCAGTGTGCACCCAGGAGAGCTCTGAGCTCACTGGAGAGCTCGAGCAGCACAGACCTCTCCTTGACCTGTGCATCTGCTGAAGTACTAGGACAAACCTACCTCTCTCTCTCTCTCTCTCTCTCTCTCCACACACACACACACACACACACACACACACACACACAGGGTTTCTCTGAATCTTTCTGAAGGGAGTGTAACCCCTGTTGGCACATGGAGTGGGACTTAGGGGGATTGGGACATTTGTTCAGACTCTCAGCAGCTATAGGCCGGGACCTAACTCTCCTGGACTCGGAGCTGTGGCCCGTCCACTCTCACACTTGGACACATCTGTATCAGAGGGGCCTTTGATGCCCTGTTCTTTCCTGGGTGGCTCTCTGCTGGATTGGCACACAAGGATGTACCCAGCCCTGGTTTCAGAGGGTGGGTAGACCCAGAAGTGAGAGAACAGGAGGGATCTGAGAGAGTGGGTGATGGAGTGGGCCACACCAGGAGGAGGAAATTTCTTGCTGTGGGCTAAATGAGCAATGCAGAGCCTGCCAGAAGGACCACCTGGCAGTGGGAAAGGTGTGTCTGGGTTCATTTTCCTCCTAAGGGGGTGCCTAGGTGACGGTGAGGTTAGAGAAAGACCTAGGGCTGGATAGCACTTGGGCTTACAGAGCCTGCAGCAAGCTGGTGCTGGGCGCAGTGTAGACAAGATACAGCTCCATGGATGGAGCTGGGATGCCTGGGCCTGGCCGGAGCCTTGTACAGGCTAGGGTGAAGAAATAAATGAAGAGTAAAGCCCACATTCCCAGCCTGGCTGCTGGCCACTGGCCGCTGCACCTGTCGGGTTGGCTACACTGGTGGGGAGGGTGGGCTTCTGAGGTTCTGTGACTCACCTTCTGCTGGTAGTACCTGCGTGGAAGCCAGAGGAGGGGGATAGTGACTAGTTCATGAAGAAATAACCTCCAGCCTAGGGAGGTGGAGGTGCTGGAGTTGCTGGCTCACAGCTCCCATTGGGCCAGAGGGCCCTGTGATGTGTTATGGAACTAATTTTCTATACGGAAACAAAAGCTAGCATGGTGGTGATCTCGGAGTTGGGGATTTGAGATGTGCCAGGGAACATCACGGTGGCCTAGAGGCAGGCTGTGGTAGTAATGGCAGGTGCCACGCCATGCTGGTCATGTGGGTAAACTTGTGGCATTGCCACTGCAGAGAAAGCATAAAGGACAGCTTTGTGGGAGCTGGAATCCTGCAGACTGCCCCAGCAGAAGCCCACACACTCACAGGCATGGGGCTGCAGTCTGAGCATCAACCATGACCTTGCTGGGTAGGCTGGATGTCAGCACCTGGTTTCCTAACTGACGTGGGTTCTAACGGAGTACCCAGGGTTCTGAGGAGTTTTGATGTATTCTTGCTGATGGTGGTTTGGGCACTGTGTGTTAACTTACCTTTAGTGTCTCTGAGAATGAATGCATCATATGTTCATGTGTTTAAGGTCACATTTGCTGGCTGCCTACAGTGACCTCTGTCCAGCAAGATGAAATGACCCTCACAGATAGGAAGTAAGAAATCACCATGACAAGACTGGAGCCAAGGGCTGAGGGTGTGGCCTTGTGGGCACACGTATGTGGCAGTGGTCTGATTCGGCCACAAAGCAGCAGTGGCAGGCCTGGCTGGTGGTGACTCAGGCCCTGAGCCTCAGTTTCCCATCATGCGAATAAAGTCCATGGTAGATACTGTGAAGATCAGAGTGAGCACTCAAATGGGATCCACCCCAGGGTGCAGATGGCACTTAGCATGTCTGGGAAGGTGCTGCCTATCAGAGGCAGCCTGCAGTTGGGGATGAGTGGGCAGACAGACCCCAGGAGCTGAGGACATAGCTGCTCTCACAGGGAACAAATACTGCTGCTGAGGGAGGTATGGCCTCCGTGGAGGTATTTGGTCAGGGGACTGAGTCAGGGCCTGCTATAGCATTTGGGGTATGAAGGGTAGACCTGTGAGTGCTGTCTGGAGAGTGTGGGTCATGTGGTGAGAGAACCTGAACTTCCTGAAGAAGACACTGGATCAGCTCAGCCTGATTTGGCCATCCCAGGCATCCACACTCCGCTCCCCCTGGGATTGCTCATGTGGGACCCGACTGACCAGTTCTTCATCCAGGGCCTCATCAGGGCAGCCTGGCTTCCTAGGACAGCTTCTTTGTGCTTTGTGCCCCAGGGAACGAGGGCCCTCAGTACCCAGGCAGAAGATGATAAAAGGCCTATTGAGGCCACAGAAGCCTATTCATCCTGCCCAGGGGACCAAGGGCCACCCTTGGACTCTTGTCAAAGACAGTCAACCTCGTGACCTCTGCTCTAGGGAGGTATCCAGAGTCCATTGCTTGTCCTTGGAGCCCACAGTTGGATCCAGGCCAAGTGCTAGCATGCACATACCACAGCAGAGAGACACTGGTTCAGTGCCCCCACCCTTCACCAGGCTGTTTAGAAGTTTATCCTTGGTGAGTAAACACCAACCAGCAGCCAGAGTGCCTGTGGGGTCTGCCCCTCAGGTTCCAGTTCCTGGCTCCGCTGGGCTACTAGGCTTTTCCCTGTCCTCCCTGGTCCAGGCTTCTCTGCAGTGGTCGTGAATGCAGCTCCAATCACTTCTGCCCCCTCTTTGCCTATCTAGCTTACAGTTCAGCCCCAAGCTGAACTCCCCTCACTGAAGAGCTGCTGGCAGCTAGACCAGGGTGTAGGGCCTGCCTGTCCAGCCCTTGTCCTTTGCCTGGCTACGAGTGCCATCTGCCAGCAGCCTGGATGGCGGGCACTTGAGATATTCCACACCACACAGGGGTGGGTGCTGGGTGGATGCTGGGTTCAGTCCTGCAGGGGCCAACTGTGCTCCTGGGCAGCTTCTCTGTGATGTGATGTAGCATTCCTGCCTGTAAAATCAACAAACCCGCTGATGGAATTGTGACGGGGGGGGGGGGGGGGGGGGGGAGTTTAGCATGGTGTCAAGCATTTAGGAAGCCTTAATTGTTTATGAACATGTGATGGAAAACTGGGGAACAGGAAAGAGCCACAACTCCACTGCTCCAGAGCCACTGTGGATTTTTTTCAGTCTTCCTATGCATTCCAAACAAACAAAACCAAAATGCTGTGTTTTCATAAGTATATATCTTCAGTTTCTGCGTTCTGCCTCTCACTCCCGATGTAAGCAATTTTCTAGTAATTAAGTAGCATTAAGTTCTGGCATTTGCTAACTGTAGTTGCTAGAAATGTCTTGGTCCCTTGTTATTTTGGAGGTGTGTGTGTGTGTGTGCAGGCCTAAGGTTGACGTTGGATGTCTTCTTTATTTTTTAAGACAGGGTCACTCACTGTATCCCAGCTGATCTGGCCAGACTAGCTGGCCAGCAAGCCCCAGGGAATAGCCTGTCTCGATTCCCAGTGCAGGGACTGAACACTTACACTGTCCCATCTGGCTTTTTATGTGGCTTCTGAGGGAGTTACCTTGCTTGTGTGGCGAGCACGTCACTGGTGAGCCGTCACTGGCAGCCGTCTCCAGAATCCCTGTTCTGGTTCCTTTTGTTTGATTTCTAAGTCAGGGGTCTTACTGTGTAAGCCTTCAATTCTCAATCCCCCTACCTCAGGCTCCTGAGTGTTGGGATCATATATAGGCAACATGCCCAGCTATTTTTTGGATATTTTTTCAGATCAACTTAAAATATAAAATTCAAAATATATAAGATGATTTTTTTAAAAAGTTGTAGTTATTTTTATTTAATGTGGATTAGTATTTTGACTGCATGTATGTCTGTGTATATGTCAGATCCTCTGGAACTGGAGTTACAGGCAGTTGTGAGCCACCATGTGGTTGCTGGGATTTGAACTCATGTCCTTTGGAAGAGCAGCCTGTGCTTTTGACCACTGAGCCATCTCTCCTGTCCCTGTAAGACGATTCTTAATGAGAAACCAAGCTTGGGACATAGCTTAGTGGTAGAGTGCTTGACTCAGCACTCACAAGGCCCTGGGTTCAATCCCCAATACTGCTGAAACCCACAGTTTTTAAAGGTCATCGAGATCATCAGCTCAGTGGGTAAAAGTGTTTGCTACCAAACCTGCCAGCCTGAGTTCGGTCCCCAGAACCCACATCATAGAAGAGAAGTGGCCCTCAAACGCTGTCCTCTGACCTTCACACATGGGCTGTGGCATACCCCGCCTCAATTTTTTTTTTTTTTTTGGTTTTGTTTTTTCCATACAGGGTTTCTCTGTGTAGCCCTGGCTGTCCTGGAACTCACTCTGTAGACCAGGCTGGCCTCAAACTCAGAAATCCACCTGCCTCTGCCTCCCAAGTGCTGGGATTAAAGGTGTGCACCACCAATGCCCGGCATCCTCAAATTTTAAAAAAGACAAACCAAGCCTTTGGTATCAGCTACTTTTGTTGCTCTGACACAAAAAGCAACCTAAGGGTTTGAGTTTATGGTTTAAGGGGAGTTATGGACTGGAGAGATGGCTCAGTGGTTAAGAGCACTGACTGCTCTTCCAGAGGTCATGAGTTCAATTCCCAGCAACCACATGGTGGCTCACAACAACCCATAACAAGATCTGACGCCCTCTTCTGAAGTGTCTGCATACATGAAATAAATAAATAAATCTTTAGAAGGAAAGTTATAATTCATCGTGGCAGAAAGAGCTGGTAGCAGGGGCGTAATGTAGCCAGGGAGGTAAGTGCTGGCTCAGCTGCCCTTCTCCTCTCCCCTCTTCTATTCAGTCTAGGCCCTGGTCTGCTTCCTCCAGGAACCCAATTGACTCAGTCCATGCCAGCCTTGCCTGGGCTATTTTACTTGGGGCTGAACTTGGGTCTTTACACTAGTATGGAAGCTCTTTACCTACCGAGCCATTCCTCTAGACCTCCATGGAGTATCTATCAATACCACATTGCTTTCATTAATCAGCTTATTCATTTCCTTCATCCATTTAATTTATAAGTATTTATTCTTATGTATCACACTGTTGACTGTATAGCAATACAGGCCCAAATACATGGCCAAAGACAGGCAAGACTGAGGGCTTCAGGGAACTGAAGGTCTGGCGGCTCGACTTGGTTAAAGCACGTCTCAGCCTCAGAATAAATGACCCCTTTTTGGTAATTTTGTGTTTTGAGGCAAAAAGCTGTGTTTTGCAAATAAGTAAATAAATAAAAGGGTAAAACAATCCATTCTGTTTGATAGTGGTAGTGCATAGGGTAGAGAATGCTGGCAGGGTGGGCGTGTAGGTGTACATGTGTGTGTGTATGCGTGTATGTGTATGCACACATATATGATTATGTGCAAGGGTGTGTGTGCATGTGCATGTGTGTGCACATGTGAATGCAAGTGTGTGTGCATGGTCCTGTGGCTGTGTGCTTGTGTGTTTTGGGGTGTATATGCTTGTAGGAACCAAAGATTGATATTAAGTATCTTCTGCAATTGTCTTCCACCTTACTCAGTTTAAACGATTTTTTTATTAGTTTGAATTATGTGTATGTCTGTGTCTTGTGTGGGTACGTGCATGTGAGTGCAGATGTTGGTGGTGGCTAGAGGAGAGCTGGATCTCCTGTGCTAACAGGAGATGTAACCTGTCACGTGGGTGCTGGGACCTGAACCTCCAAGAGCAGCAAGTGATTGGAATCCTTGAGCCATCTCTCCAGTCACAAGGACACTTCTTAAAATCAGGAATGGGCCAGGCGGTGGTGGCGCACGCCTTTAATCCCAGCACTTGAGAGGCAGAGGCAGGCGGATTCCTGAGTTCGAGGCCAGCCTGGTCTACAGAGTGAGTTCTAGGACAGGCAGGGCTACACAGAGAAACCCTGTCTCGAAAAACAAAAAAAACAAAACAAAACAAAAAAAAAAAAAATCAGGAATGGAAATTGAATGTGATTGGTCTCCCAGCATCTGTGACCATGTCTTATTTCTCTCTTGAACTATAAATAGATGTGAGTATACAGATAAACCTAGTATTAGATTATTATTGCACTACTAATTAAATCCTGCCTAGCCATTAGCATGTTCTTAGTGATAAATTTGTCATTATTTTGAGTCAGGGTTTTACATAGTGTCATCTGGTCCTGAGTTTATCATATAGCCTCGGATGACTTTGAACTTCTGGTCCTCCTGCCCACATGCTGGGATTATGGCTACTAGCCACTACACCTGCTCTGCATTTAAGGTTTTCATGTTGGTCCCTGGGACTATGATTGACTGGTGGTTTTACTGAGTGTGTATGCCCAGGTGTGTTGCCTTGGACAGTGGTCCTCATACAAAGCATGTGTAGGTTTCATGGGCTCTGGTAACACGTGAGAAGGTGGAGTTACCTGTGAGCTGATACAGTTGCCAAGTCGCTAGCAACATAGCGGTCCTTGACCTAGACCTGTGCCGTACAGTACCTTGAGCATGTCATGCAGTCTTCTCTGGCCATTGCAGGAGTAGACATCCTTTTCTTCATCTTGCTGATGGAGAAGCTGGGAGGTTGAGTCACTTACTCGAACAGACAGCACGCAGCATGGACCAAGTCTATTTTAACTGGTTTGGCAGAGGCTGCCTCAACTCTGAATTGAGATGGGCAGCACATGAAAAGTCTCAGAAGGTAGCCTGTTCCCTTCCTTTTCAGTAAGTGTTTGAGGGATTGTCTCTGTGGAAAATAGTTGTCGTCTGTAGAATTGGCCCTCTGCAGGGAAGTGAACCCACAGACCCTGGCACAGGGAGCATGCTGTGGCACAGGAGGCATGCTGCCCATGATTGTGTATATTACCTGAAGCTCTGAGCACTTTGGGGTTCTGTGCCTGCTGTGGTCACCCAGACAGTAGCAGTAAGCAGAGCTGTTCTTGAGGGCTAAGAGGGTAGGGAGAGTCAGCTGTTCACCAGGTGACCTCAGGGACTCCTTAGGTTCATGATTTATCAGCTAGAACAATGGTTCTCAACCTCTGGGTTGCAACCCCTTTGGGGGTTGAACAAGGCCACTTAAGACCATCAGAAAACAGGTATTTACATTATGATTCGTAACAATAGCAAAATTACAGTCACAGAGTAGCAACATAAGTAGTTTTATGGTTGGGGGGTCACCATAGCATGAGTATTAAAAGGTCACAATGTTAGGAAGGTTGAGAACCACCATGCTAGTCTCTTTGTGGGGTATTGGAAAAAGCAAGTTCTATTTTGAGGGGCTGGGTTTGAGTTTCAGCTCTTCAGTCTACCATCAAACTACCAATTTCTAAGGTCTTGTATTGGGGAAAAAAGAGAGGCAGGCTTAGGGCTGGGAGTGTGGCTTGTTTGGTAGTGTTTATGACGTGAGCGTGAAGCCCTAAGTTTGACCCCCAGCACTGCACAAACCTGACGTGGTACCATACACCTGTCTTGCCCACACTTGTCAGGGAGAGGGAGATCGAGGTCATTTCCATTCTCAAGTCACAGCAATGTGAAGGCCAGCCCGCTCCATATAAGACGCTGTCTCAGCAAAAAGAAAAGAGCTGGCTGAGTGGCACACGCCTTTAATCCTATCACTCGGGAAGGAGAGGAAGGTTGATCTCTGAGTTCAAGGGCTGTCTGGTCTATATAATAAATTCCAGGACAACCAGGGCTCTGTAGAGAGGCTCTGCTTCACTCCCCCTGACCACGGAATGTATATATGTATATACACAGACATGTGTGTGCACATACATATACATATATAGTATATATTTATATTACTATATGTCATATATGTATACATATATATATATATTGTGTGTGTGTGTCTGTAGCCCTAAATTTGATCTCTCTCTCTCTCTCTCTCTCACACACACACACACACACACACGACTGCTTTCACACTATGCTGAGGTTTTCCTCCTAAGGTTGACAAGAGGTTCTGAATCTGTAATAGGTGACAGTGGTCTATAAACTGTGGAGGGTAGGGAGCACACCCTGTCATCATTACCTTCTCAGCCTCATACTGTGGATTTGCTGCTACTGTTAGTCACTTCACCATTGTGATGTGTTGTGCCCATTCAGAAAGTGTTCACGAACCTCAAAGACCACCAAGGATCCAATTCTGATGCAGTTAAGCTAGGATCTTTATTCAAGCTTGAGCTTGAACAGGAGGGGGAAGCCTGAGCCCAGCTTCAAGCAAGCAAGCAAGCAAGCAAGCAAGCAAGCAAGGGGGGTTCTAGCTCAGCACACATCAGATTGGAGGCTAGTATGGAATTTGTTGCCCTTTAAAATGATTGGCTGGTGCTGGGAGCTAAACCTTAAACTTTATAATTGTAACTTCTTTTTTGGATGTATGTGTATGTGTGGCTCCAATACTTTATTTCTAAAAGCAGGAAACATTTGGCTCACACTACTCCAAGAGACTTAGAAGACTGTCCCACCTTCTAGAGGGGACACAGTCCAGTCCAATCCTCTGTATGAATGGAACTTCCCAGAGTTTAATGCTGTCCTGAGTGGTGTCAGAACAGGGTATTATGTCTGGGAGTTTCCAGTCAGGCGGTGAGTGCTGAGCCTAGAATGAATGGGGGCTGCTCTGGAAAAGGCTGAGCGGTCCTCCTGTGATGCACCAATTCCTACTCCAACACACAGTCCCCAGGCAAGCACTGTCCTTATTTGGGCCCCTAGAAGTCTCTGTGCTCAGTTCCTGACCACCTGTCCTTCTTTGTTGGTGGCCTAGTTATAACTCTTCAGAGAGTCCAACGCTGCTTCTATCCGTGCCTCTAGGTTCTCCTGAGTGATGAAGTTTTCTGCCTCCTTCTGCAATTCGAGCACTTCTTGCTCTTTCAGTTGCACCCAAGCCTGCTTCTCCTGGGCCCTCTGGGCCTGGGCCTCAGCCTGCAGCAGCTCCTGGGCCTGTGCTTCAGCTGCAACCTAGCTATCTGTAGCTCCTGCAGCCTCCAGTTCTCCTCCCGGTTCCAAGCCATCCGCTTCCTGTGCTCCATGATGACCTCCTGTGCCTTGCGCTCAGCCAAAACCCCTGCTTGGGCTTTGTGCACTTTACTTCTCACCTCCAACGTGAACTCTAGCCTGAGAGCACGCACGGTCTTCCAGTACTGTCGGTAGAGCTCTCGGTCAATACGAAGAATTCCTCAGGGTCCACTGCAGGAGGCATTTTCATGCGTCGAACGTCGAACCTTGGACTTGGCAGGCGGATCGCGGCGGGTCTTGCAGCCAGGTTGGGGGGCCGTGCAGCCAGGCGGTTCAGAGTGCACAACATGACAGTTGACACTTGAACCTGGCCCAGAAGTGGCCTAACTGTAACTTCTACTTTTCTCCTGAAAAGTGGTTGTTAGGGAGTGACCTGGAAACTGGTGCTAGGTGCAGGCATGCTGGTTAACTGGAGTTCTAAGATGAACCTGAACTCAAGATGGAGTTGGCAGACCATCTCTCAGATGCACAGTGAGGCAGAGAATTGCTGCTACAGAGGCGGAGAGAGAACACAGGGTCAGAGAGCCAGGCCTGGTGCTCACCCCAATGTGTGCCCTCTCCCTGCTTGTAGAGGACCCATCAGTTCAGGAGAATCAGAAGTCGCTGGACAGGAAAAACAACTGCTCCGCAGCCCTATTTGGAGCAGATTATTATGTTATAATATTTTTATGCTTTCCCAGTAAGAAATCAAGCACACAGAGGTTAATAAAGAACTCTGTAATAACAGCAGGCAGCCTGCTCTGGCTAATGTATAGAAGGGAACTAGTTCTGAATGAGAATCTTTGCTTATACAGGTGCATGGCCCCAAGGTACACTGTGAGCAGTTAGTTACCCATGCTCCACAGAGACAGAAGCTCCAAGGCCTGGTTGTCTGGACAAATGGGGAGATGTGCAGTGTAGAAATACTGACATAGTTATCCCGAGACAAACCAGGGCTGCTTTTCCAGGGTCATCATGCCTGCCTGGCAGAATTATACTCATCCAGATACAAGGCACAGGGCTTAATTAGCATTATCAGCCAGGCTGTCTTCTCTAAATGCCCGGCAGATGCTTTGCTCCTTTAGGTGAATTTTACTTTGGTGTAACCTAATAATTTCTAAGTAAGCTTTCCAGTCTCCATTTCCGGTTCTGACTGTCAGTCCTTACCTAGTTATTCATGGGTTCTGTTTAGTGAGTCTTCCTTGCTGCCCCACATCAATGCCTCCACAAAGGCAGACATTGCAAAGAGGTGAAAAGTCACCTGGCAGATCTCCACTGGGAGTAAACAGGGCGGCAGGGCAGACACTCGGCTCCTGTGTCCTCAGACGGACACAGCAGAGCTGTCTGAGGAGATGTTGGTCTCCACAGCATCGCAGACAGATCTCAGAATTCCCTCACAGGTCAGAGAAGTCAGGTTCTCAGGGTTGTGTTCTGTCTTTGGGCATAAATGTGTCTGATGTTAGTGAGCCACTCATTAAGTAAAATGCCTTATACAGAACAACTCATAAAACAGGTTGTGAATTGATTGCTTGGTGACAGTGTGACCAGAGTCACTCTTGCTCCTAGCCTGCCCCTGTAGGTCCCCAGGAGCAAGGAAAACTGACTCATTGCTGCCCCTCAGGACCCCAGAGTGGAAGAAGGAAGGAGCCAGGCAACTAGGAGCTGTCCGTGGTGCTGCCCAAGAGAGGGGCTCAGCTTCAGGCTGTGTCTGCCACTTTGAGGTTTGGGGTCACTGAACCAACTGAAACCTGCACCCGTGGCTGCAGGACAGAAACAAATAAGGTTCTGGGGACTAGAAAGGTCTGTGCTAGACTGACAGCTCCCAGGCTTTCACTCAGGGGAATTCTTGATGGACAGGTTTGGGGGAAAAGAAGGGACAAGGGCTTACCTATAGGAGAGAGAAACAGCAGGCCAATAAGATTCAGTTGCCTTCTGTGTTCACTTAGTTGCTATACCACAGGACCAAAGGATACTGGGAGGCTGTGACGCAGTGACTTCATTCTGGCTGTCTAGAGAGGCACACAGACCAGCTGCATCCAAGTTCTTCACTTGCCCCCTGGAGAGGGAGCATCCCAGCCTAGTAAGGAATTTTACCCAGACCTCACCATGATTCAGGGAATGTGGGAGGTTACAGGAACAGCCTGTGTGTGGAACAGTTGGGACAAAGGTCTATGTTGTAGGATTCCAACTCCTGCATCACTCTGTCATGCCGAGCTGTGGGCATAGAACACATCTTTGTATCAGTCTTTCCTTCCTTGTGAAAAGGGCTCTCTCCCTCTCCCTGCATGCCTACCAGGCTTGTGACACCAAGCCATAGACTTATGGCAAAAGGTAGTTTGTGGAGAAGGAAGACAGGCAAAGAGGCTGGCCCACGTTGGCCAGGGGTGACCAGCCTGTGAATGTCAGCTGCCCAACTGTTCTGTTTCTGTTTCTCCTGTTTCCCGTGGTTTGTGGTGCAGTCGGCTGACTACAACGGAGTTTGGTCTTTTTACCCAGGACTGCATGGCCCATGTTCCTGTGTCAGTAAATAACCTCTCCAGCCTTTACAAGGTGGCGTGATTGTGGCTGTGGTTTAGAAATAGAATGCTTGCTTAGCACAAATGAGGCTCCTGGGTTTGGTTCCTAGAACTTCAAGTAAACTAATGATCAACAGACATTTGGTGTAGTACACATACCGTAATTCACCTAATGGCAAGCGCCAATAATTGCAGAATCCTCCCTACTATACCACAGGGCCTGAGGGTTGTTCTGTTTTCGCTCTTATTAGCAGCACAGAGCATAGTCTATTCTTGTTACTCTTTTTATTTTTGTTTTGTTTTGTTTTGTTTTGTTTTTCGAGGCAGGGTTTCTCTGTGTAGCCCTGGATGTCCTGGAACTCTGTAGATCAGGCTGGCCTTGAACTCAGAAATCTGCCTGCCTCTGCCTCCCAAGTGCTGGGATTAAAGGTGTGCACCACCACTGCCCGGCTCTTGTTACTCTTTTTCTTTTACTTTGTTATTTTTAAGTTTGCTCTTTTTTTTTTTCTGTATGAATATTCTGCCTGCATGTATATAAATGCACCATATGTGTGCAGTGCCCAAAGAAGCTAGGTCC
Source organism: Mastomys coucha (assembly GCF_008632895.1). NCBI lineage: Eukaryota > Metazoa > Chordata > Mammalia > Rodentia > Muridae > Mastomys > Mastomys coucha. The sequence continues at coordinate 15,811,307 of NW_022196893.1, read as the reverse complement.
CCACAGTGGGCACTAGATCCCTTGGAATGGAATTAGAGATGGTTATGAGCTGCTAGGTGGCTGTTGGGAACTGAAGGCAGCCAGGGCTTTTAACTGCTGAGCCATCTATCCAGCCCCATTGCTTTATTTTTTAAGACAACCACCTCTGCTTTTTTTTTTTTTTTTTTTTTTTTTTTTTTTTTTTTTTGTGGTGAGGTGAGGTCTCTTATAAGCCAGATGGCCTTGAACTCTGGAGTTCTGGGGTCACAGGTGTCACTGTCATGCCCAGTGTCATCAGCATCATCTTCTTTTCTTCACGTTTTCTTTGTCTTTCTCTGAAATGCCATGAGAATTTACTCACACAGCATTTAGTCTTGTGAGCCTGACTTGTGTATGTGGTAATTGTGATTCCTTCTGATGCCTCTGTGGTGCTCTGGGGAGTTGTAAGTCATTGGCTGGTTTGGCTGTGTGGTGTCTACTTTCCTGGCTTCCACTTCGAGGCTCTTAGGAAAACCCTCTGTGAACATGTGTGTACTAGCCTTTCTGTAGACAGCCACCTCAATGTGCGTACTAGCCTTTCTGTGGACAGCCACCTCAATGTGCGTACTAGCCTTTC
>NW_022196893.1:15803333-15810503 GCF_008632895.1 Mastomys coucha | reverse complement strand
GCGTACTAGCCTTTCTGTGGACAGCCACCTCAATGTGCGTACTAGCCTTTCTGTGGACAGCCGCCTCAGTGTGTGTACTAGCCTTTCTGTGGACAGCCACCTCAATGTGCGTACTAGCCTTTCTGTGGACAGTCACCTCATTTTCTAGTTGAACACAGGCAGATGAGACTGAGTCAAGACAGCTTTATAAGCATCTGACATTTTTAAGAAGGTAAATTTGTTCCTTTAAAAATACCATTCAGGAAACTGGAGAGATGGTTAAACCAGCAAGAACACAAGCAGCGCTTACAGAGGACCCAAGTTCAAGTCCCTGAACCCATGTAGCTCAGAAATGGCTATAACTTTAGTGCAAGGGATCTGACATCCTCTCTGGCTTCTCTGGGTACTAGGCACACACATGTGGTTTCCAGACATACATGCAGGTAAAACATCCAAACACATAGAATAAAATAAAAATACCATTTAAGCCAGGCATGCTGGCTCACATTTCTAATCCCCAGCACTTGAGAGGCGAGATGGGATTCCTGATTAAAGAGACCAGTAGGGCAGGGAGATGGCTTAGTGGGTTAGGACACTTGCTGCCAAAGCCGGATAGCCTGAGTGGTTCCCTCCCCCGCAACCCCCAGAGCCTACACATGTACCACAGCGTGATACACATATGCTCATATACATGCATACAAATAAATAAATGTTAAGAAAAAGAAAAGGGACCCAAGGATCCCACATCATAAATAAGGGTTAGGTTTAAAGATTTGTTTCATGATTTTATTTTATTTTATTTTTATTTTTTTCTTTCTTCTTTTTTTTTTTTTTTTTTTTTTTTTTTTTTTTTTTTTTTTTTTTTTTTTTTTGGTTTTTCGAGACAGAGTTTCTCTGTATAGCCCTGGCTGTCCTGGAACTCACTCTGTAGACCAGACTGGCCTCGAACTCAGAAATCTGCCTGTCTCTGCCTTCCAAGTGCTGGGATTAAAGGCGTGTGCCACCACGCCTGGCTTGTTTCATGATTTTCAATTGTGTGTGTGTTTATGTGTGTGTGCTAGAGTTGTAGGCAGTGGTTAGCTGATTTATGTGGATCTACAAATCAAACTCCCGTCCTCTGAAGAGCCATGGCTCCAGCTCCACTGTTGGAGTGTGTAGAATAGGGATCGGAGCTGCCTGGTCCCTGTTAGCCCCTGAATAAGGGCCTTTCCATCTTCCGCTCCTGGTGCCCTGGACCCGCCAGCAGCCTGCCTACCAGCATCTGTAGCCGGTTCCTTTTCAACAAGTTGTTGAGCACAGGTTTTCCAAGGCCCGAGTGTGGCTATCTGGCAGATGAGTGTCCAGTTCTGGGACCTAGGGTACATTCTTGAGCCTCTCCTGCCTCCTCTGTGGAATGAGGTGGGGGCATCGGAGTGGCAGGATTTACACCAACAGTCCACACATTCTTTGCCTAACCCATTTGTGGTTTATTTAGGTCGTCATCATTGTTTAGTTGATGGTTTGGATTGCTTGATGCCCTAAAGCCACTGCCAGGTGGCCCTTTGTGTCCTGGGGACCTAGCCCCTGACCTTCCCCATGCTCAGCACTCAAGCCCTTCAGCCATCTGTATTCAAGAGGAAGGGCAGCGCTTTCCTCTGTGACTGACCCGTGTGAACTGCGTGGCTGTGACATGGCCAGGACTAAAGTCACAGGCCCTTGCTTGTCAGGTCAGAGAAGTTTCATCTCACGTGTGTACATAATTGTACTACTACTCTGTGCTGCGAGCCTGCCCTGCCCCCACCTTCGCTGGAGGCTGGTAAGGTGTGCTGACCCTGACCCCTCCCACTGCTCATGTGTCCCACCTAGGCAGGAGTGGGTGGACCACACACTGCTGTCAGAAGGCAGAGGCTCTGTGGTGTGGCTGACGCCTTCTGCTTGCTGTCAGCGCCTGGTCTGGGCACTGACTACGTCCGAGGACAATGGAGGATGTTGTACCAGGGCCCTTCCCTTCAGCAGGCACTGGACTAGGTCTCTACGGTTCCTGGGAAGTGGGGAAAGACTCAGGAGTTTAAGGATTGAGCAGTTCAGGGTGATGACTTGTTGAGCCATCTAGGGCAGGGGTTCTCAGCCTTCCTAACGCTGCGCCCCTTTAATACAGTTCCTCAGGCTGTGGTGACTCCAACCATAACATTACGGTTGTTGCTACTTCATAACTGTAATTTGCTAATGTTATAAATTATAATGTAAGTATCTGTATTTTCCGATGGTCTTAGGAGACCCCTGGGAAAGGGTTGTGACCCGCAGGTTAAGGACCACTGATTTAGACAGGCGGGAGGGGTGGGGAGGAAGTCGACGTTTGCTGACCAGGCACTGGCTCTTCCAGCTGGGAGCTATTCATCTTCCTGTAGCTGAGCCTGTGGCTCAGGAGCTTAGCCACCTGTCCTCTGAAGAGGAAACCCATATTTTTCTTACCAAATGGGGTTTTTCCCCTTCTTTCTGGTACAGCAAACGATTTCACATTTCATTTATCACACAGAAATAGCATTTTAAATAAAAAGCCTGAAGTAATCAAATGGGAATCAATCTGGCATCCTCTCAGGGCCTTCCTGCCTGCAGCTCAGATGTGCTTGCTGGCCCTTTAAGTCGGGTTCTCCTTGGGATTGCCGCAGCCTGAGGGGGAGGGCTAGGGATGTCTGCGGTGAAGATTTCCCCAGCAAAGCCTTTCTCCTTGCAGCCTAGCCAGCCAGTGACGTCCTAGATTTTCCTTTTCCCCAGGAGCCGCTGATTCATCCGCTGGCTGAAATCAGCTGGGCAGTGGGGGCCTGGTAGCCCTGACTCTCAGGCTGCCGCTGGGTGGAGTTCTACTTCGGGGAGGCATCCCCAGCCTCTGTGATGCCCGTGGGTGGGGGTGGGAGGCACCAAGGGAGAAGGGGCAGAGCATCCCAACCTTGTCAGATATCTGACCAGAAATGCAGGTGGGGAGGACCAGGCTTGGCCAAGGTCAGAGCCAGGGCCCACAGGGTCCCTCCTCACTCCTCTGGTCCCCTCCTGTAGGTTGCTTCAAGGATGACCGCATCGTCTTCTGGACGTGGATGTTCTCTACTTACTTCATGGAGAAGCTGGCTCCCCGGCAGGATGACATGCTTTTCTACGTGCGCAGGAAGCGAGCCTACTCAGGCAGCGAAGGCACTGTGGATGGGAGGAAGGTGGGTAGCCCCTCCCCCACAATCCTGTACCACACCTGTGCCCTGAACCTCCTGCAGGGAAAACCTTAACTGAGCAGCCAGCCATGACCCCAAAAGGCAGTGGTTGTAGCTTTGAGAAACTGAGGCTCCAAGTTCCACTGATGTTGCCAGCCTCTTACAGCGAATGAGTGAATGGAGGTTCAGGGCTTTGAGCCCCAAGTCCAGGGCACTCCTCAGAGTGGGTAGGGCAGTGACTGGATGGTAGTACTGGTGATGATGTTGCCCTTTTCTGGCTCTTACTATAAACTAGGGGAATCACTCAGGGCTCTTCTTGATCTCCTGCACTCCTAGTAACTGGGCAGCCAGACAGATGGGAAAACAGGACTGAGGTGAAGTGAGTCACCCAGGGCACTTCATGTGGTCGTGTGTGGAGTTCTTTGAGACAGATTTTTGCATGTGTTCTTCTCTTTACAGAATTTTTAGTGGTTTATAGAATGTTTATGTGACCCACGTGTTAAACATGGGGATACTTAGTTTGCCTTCAAGGACAAAGAGTGGTCAGCTGTGAGACCTGTCTAGGACTCACAGCCTGTCTGTTTCTATGCTCCCCGAGAACCCTGAGACTCGGGCTTCTTAGTTATCTCACACACGTGAGTGCTGAAAGCCCTGTCCTGCCGTACGCTGCGTATGTACAGAACACATTTGCTGTGAGCAGACACACCTGGGTGCTTGCTGCACAGGAGGCCTTTGGTGCTTTCCTTGCCAGGCTAGTGTGGGAGGAGCCAGCAGGAGCCCATGGTCCACTGGCCAGAGAGAAGAGCCAGAGGAGGACCTGGAGAAGTGCATGATGCTGTACTAGGGCTCAGTAGTGACAGACAGGAGGGTAGAGCAGGAGATGCTCTGTGGAAGAGCTAAAGCTGAGACCTGATTGGTGGGTCTATCTGGCAGGTGTTGCTAGTGGCACTAATGAGAGGTGGGAACCTTCTCAAGAGGGAGACTGGCCCTGAGCCCCTCAGTCCTGCCCTACACCCTTATTGACTGATGTGCGCTTCCAGTCCAGCTTCTCTCCTTGACCAGCATTATAGCTGTGGCCCAGACCCAGACGTCTCTGGGACTTGGGACAGATGGTCTGTAAGGGCTGAGCCCCCTGGTAGATACATGGAGGCTGGAAAGTTCAGGTCATGTGAGCAGAGGTGCTGTTGGCAGGAAGGGCTGGGTGCTAGGGAGCCTCTGTGTGCTGGTGAAGCTGCACCCAAGGCCCTGGAGCAGCAGGACTGTGGACCTCACCTCTGGCTCCAGAGGCTCCATCCTGTCGGTCTCGGGAGAGCACACATGAGGCCCTGTCTTCAGGGTGGATCTTGTGAGGCAGATAGATCTGAGCGAGATCAGGATGTGGGGGACAGGCCTGTGAGTACTGTGTGGCTGGCTGGAGAGTAAAGGGTGACACACAGAGGATAGCATTTGGGTGGAGGAGAAGTGTAGCAGGAGTACTCCTTAGGAGATGCAGCCCTGGGCCGGAGATGGAGGAGTACAGCAGGAGGACCCTGGGCTGTGTTGAGGTCTGTAGTGCCAGCCTAAACCTAATGGGAGCATTGAGTAACAGCCACATGGCAATGGCTCTTTCCCCAGCACTGACACAGGAATGCCTCAGGCTGGCCACTGTCTTTGGGAAGCCCTCGCAGGGCAGACAGGCAGCATCATATAGTGGGGACCACAAAAGAGGTGTCATCTGTGTCCAAGGTCGTAGGACAGCTGTGCTGAAGACATACCCTAGAGCGGGTATAGGACTTCCATGGTGGGGAAGGGAAGCCTGGCTCATTTGACCCAGAATGTGCTATAACTTGAGTGAGTGACAGCTTGTGGCACAGTGCTATCAGAGCACCTTGACCTTGGAGTGATATATGCAAGGAGAAAGAAAAGTCACCAAGCGTCAATGGAGCGAGACCAAGAATGAGGAGTCTTTCTGGTCAGATAGCTTTGCACAGGCATTGGGACATGGGGGTCCCTCCTCTCCCCACCCCACACACATCCTATTTATGCTTGGTTGGCCTCCTGCACTTCTGAATGTATTCCAGGGGAGACTGGATGGTATCTGGTACTGGACTTGGAGGGCCAGGCCTAGGATCAGGCAAGGCTCACGTCCACCTATACTGGACAAATTTTCCAGCCTGGTAGTCTATAGTGTGGCCTGAATGGGGCAGAATGTAGGTACAGCCAAGAACCCCAACCCACCAAGAATCAAGATCCCAGGGCTGCTGAGATGTAGACTCCAGAGTCTGCAGCACCGACAGCCTCCTTCCCTTTCCCATCCTGCCAGTACCAGTTGTCATGGCAACCAACTAGGCTCCCTGCCTAGCAGAGGAGGGTGGGTGGGCAGAGTCACAGAACTGCAGTGTGGGTGGGCACGGAGTTCCCATGCCCTGCTCCGGGATCACCTTGCGGATCCAGACCTGGTTTCATCAGTGTGCCCTGGATTCTCTCCACTTCTCCTCATGCCACCCCTGGACAAAAACACTCCCTGTTCTCAGCCCCCCATTTTGTCTTTGGCAGTGTGAGCACTGGCATCTATTTGTGTCCTTGTCTATGCTGGCAGCCCCCTATTGACACCCACCCTCAGCAGTCCTAGGGTACAGATTGCACTAAACCCACTTGGAAACCCAGAGCTCAGGAGCCGTGAGGGTCCTTTTCTCATCCCACACCATCTAGTCTCACGTTTTCTCCTGTGGTAGCTTTCTTTTGTGTATGAGTCAGAATCTCATTATGTAGCCCTGGCTGTCCTGGAACTCCAAGTAGACCAGGCTAGTCTCAAACTACCTCTGTCTCCTGAGTCCTAGGATTAAAGGTGTGGGCCACCACACTCAGCTGGTAGCTTTTCTTGATTGTAATGTACACGCAGAGGTACCCAGGTTGATGTGACTTCCACCACTCAGGTGGGTCCTCTCTGTCTGAGCCCACACACGGAGCTGTAGTGTGTCTTCTGCCTGCTTTGCAGTCATTTATGTGGGATGGTGCCTGTTGACATAGGTGGCTGTGATTTGTCAGTCCCTTGCTGTGTGCTGTTTCTGAGTGTAGATGCCACCTACCTGCACTCCTGTGTGTGTGTGTGGATGTCTGAGCATTTTGGTGACACATGGAGCCACCTACGGCACTATCCTGCTGACCTGCCTACCACAGGAGTGCAGTTATGCCATAGGTATTCCCCACCCTGCATGGAGCCAGGAACAGATGCACACCTGCCTGTATGGGTTCTCCTGTGGGAGTAAACAAGATGAGTGTTAAGCACGGAGCAACCAATCAGAGAAGTGGAGTGGGAGCAAGCGGACGGGGTGGTGGCTCCCAACTGAGTTTGGGTGATTCCCATAGAAACACAAACAGTGGAGGGTAGGAGTCTTACCCTGTGGCATATCCTATCACACAGAGGCACCTCTGTGTGGATCCCACCTCTAACCCAGGTACACAGGCACACACACACACACACACACACACACACACACACACACACACAGGTCCTTGTCCCTGCCACGGTGGCACCAGAGCTGCCCAGCAGAGGTGACTGTTGTCTCTTGGAGTTGAACCTTGCAGGATCGATTCCTCCTGCGTCTAGTTAGTGTACTGGGCTCAGGACCCCTACAGGACAGGCTGCTTCTGATTTCTCAATGCCTGTCCGGCCTGGAATAGGAGTAGATGGGGCTCTGGTCTCTCTGATGATATCTGTCTGATGTGTGGTATGTGTTTTGTAGCTTGTTTGATCTTCATCAGTTACAGGAGGATTAATGATGCCTTCCTTGCTGATAAAAGGTTAATCATTTGTAAAACATGTAGACTAGTCTCTGCTGCCCAGTGTGAGCCCAGTAGACGTTACTGTCATTGGGAACCTGGGAAATATGGTCTTAATTATCATAACTTTGGGAGAAAAGTGCTTTTTCTACTGTATAGGTTAGACAGCTAGAGTTCCAAGGAAAAGAGAGAGGATACTAGGGATGTGTGTGTGTGTGTGTGTGTGTGTGTGTGTGTGTGTGTGTGTGTG